>NC_065536.1:65827510-66129353 GCF_932294415.1 Quercus robur | reverse complement strand
ATCCCATCTATTTCTTCTATCCGGTCTCTCAAACCTTCTTACCAAATCTTCAAAAATTTCAGCATCATATGCAGCTTCTCCTTTCTCCCTTCGTTCTTCATTCCATTTTCTGCAATGGGTTTCTTCCGCATCACAATAGAGAACACAGTATCTTATTCCTGCACCACGAGCCAAACACCACAACTCATACCTGTAACCCTTTATACTATTCAAAGAATCTACTATTATTATATTATCTTTTGACACTGATCTATCAACTTCAGACCTAAGCACCCCTCTTAAATTCTTCTCTGCAGTCATATTGGCATAACTCTGATTGCGATCAAGATGAAAGGAACTTTCATCAATGATCCTGACTGTTTGCTTTGATTCTGACTCTTTGAGAGCTTCAGCTAGGAAGAGGGCAGCTGTGGACTTCCCACTGCATGGTTGCCCACAGATTACCACCAATGCCATTGGACAAAAAAAGTGGCTGTTTACACTTCTTCTAAAAATACTTTACTACATAAAAACCAATGAACACACATCAATAAAGATCACTCGACTATAATTAGTTTTCTAAAATGCCAATTTCATCTGCTTCATCCTAATTTGAGTGTGTAATTTGAAATGGCACAACATTTAATGAAGAAGAAAAGATGTACAAGTTTACCAAAATTCACAAAGGTGGCACAACTTGTAAAGTGCGTCTTCATTGGTTTTTTGAATTAGTGAAGGGTAACATGAGAAGATGAAATAAAGATGGTTTTTTTTTTAATGGTCTAAATGCTTTTATTTTTTGAAAGCAGACACTCATTTTGGGACATCGAATAAAAGAAATCAATACATCCAATATTGTTGAGCCATATTTGCAGGGCCAAGAGGTAGAAAGGAAGTTCTGCAACTAAATATTCTTTAAACATATTACACTAGTGCAAGAATATTCTGAAATCTTGACAATGTAATCCTAACTTGTGGTATTAGAAAACTTCAAATCATTCTGTGGATATGTTTATTGAGGCAAGTACACCACTGACTGTGCTATATATATATATAACAACTCTTATAAGCAGAGCATTAGAGATTTTGAAAGAATATGGATAAAATTTCCTAAGATTTTAAGTGCAAATACTACATAAACACCATAGAGAAAAGAACTCAATACATAATATATGAGATAAATTCAAATTAAACCTGGAAATGCTTTTATCAAAGCTACACCAGTCAATAAATTTACATCAGATGCATAATATGACAAATCTATCTACCATCAAATTACATATTCTTCTAATACCTTCCATTCATGCAAAACTTCAAGACGATCATCTCATGTGTAAAACGTTTAAATTTCAATTTTTTTTTAAAGAAACTATACGTAAAACATAAGTTTATATATCGAATAAGAAGTAATATCCTATTAATACACGAAATTTGACCGAATGAGAACATATACTGTCTAATTTTTAAAGGTGGAGCTTTGTGCAACAAATCCAATAAGAAAACAACGAAACGCTAACAAAATAGTTACACCGTGGTGCCCATTATCGATTTTATTTGATACACTTCACTTAGGGGTCCGTTTGGTTAGGCGTTTCAGAGAGATTAAAAGAGCGTTTTTAAAAACCCAAAACTCTATTTTTCAACTACAACTCCTCGTAACTTTTTTTTATAAACGCTCATTTTAAACTCGAAACACAGTTTTCCAACCGTTTATACAAAGTGTTATTGTAAGGTATGAGTTTGCAGGGCCGGCCCGGCGAGTTAGGCAATTGCCTAAGGCCCCCAAAATTTTAGAAAAGAACCAACCGGGTAGTAGAAAATTTAGTTTGAAATGAATTACAAAAATAATCTGGCACATCCTTTTAACCAAAAAAACAAAAATTTTGGTAAATCCTATTAAACATTGGTTCTAAACAAAATCATTGACCAGATAAAGTACAAATCCGGTCTAAGAGATTAACCACAAAACAATGACAAATCAAAACCCTAAAAAATTTACCTTTCTCTCTAGTCTCTGCTCTCCGCCTCTCTCTAGTCTCCAGTCTCCACTGTTCGCTCAACAGACAACAGCTCAAGGCTCAAGCCTCAGCCTCTCTCTGATTCTCTGCTCTCGCCTCTCTCAAGTCTCAACTGCTCACCTCACCTCACCGTATCAGGTTCTGAGGTTCAGGAATCAGGTATAAAATTATAAATATTTGGGCACAGGGCACTACATTTTATTTGTTAAGTACTTAAGATAACTTTGTTTATAGATTCTCAAAAAAAAAAAAAAAAAAAAAAAAAAAAAAAAAAAAGATAACTTTGTTTATTTGGGCCCTCCCTGTCCCTGGCTGCTTTCGGAACTTTGTTTATCACTTATCAGTTATCATTATGGCTGCCTGGACCCTCCCTGGACTAGGCGTTCAGTTTGGGCCTTCAAGTTTTTTTTTTTTTTGGGTAGGTGGGCCTTATTAATAAGTCTTGTGTTAGTGTTATGGCTATGCTTAAATTTTTGTTATGTTTGTGCATAATTTTTTTTTAATTTATGTAGGTTGAGATTGCTAAAAACTTGTTATTGTTCAGTGAAACTACAAAAATATTTTTTTATATATATCAGGTTTTATTTCTCATTTGCTCTACACTTGAAAGTTATTTTTTATTTTAGTCTTTATAAATATATTATTTGATTAGAAATGTCTACTAGAAAATATGCATCTAGATATGAAAAACTTAAAAAAAATAAAAATTAATTGAGTTTCAAAAAGGATCAATGGATAAATTTGTTATTAGTAATAAACAAAATATAACACAAAATTTAGATGAAAATATCACAAATGAGCAAGAAATTCACCAAAATAATTTAGAAGAAAATGATGTTCAATTTTGCAATACAACAAATCTTGATAATGAACTTCAAAATAATTTAGAAGAAAATGAAAATAATAATGAAAAATATAATATAAAAATATTAAATGAACATTAATTTAATTAATATACAAGTATAAAAAAGGCCCCATTTTTAGTTCTCGCCTTAGGCCCCAAAATGTCTAGGGCTGCCCCTGTTTCCCCCTCATCCTCTCTCTACCTCAACCCACGTCACACCGTACTCCATGGCTGACCACCAAGCTCTCCTTCTAAACCTCCATGGTCGGAGCTTTTCAAGCTCATCACCTCCAACCACGCACCACTACCGAAACCCAGCCAAAATCAAATCACGACCACCACCACGGCCAAAACCCAGCCAAAATCAAATCGCAACAAAAACCTAGAAGCCCAACAAATCACAAATCAAATCACACCCACCGAAATCAAAGCACAAAACCCACAAAACAACCAAAATCACAAAATAAAAACACTGAAAGTGAACCCACCGTTAAAAAAACATATATTAGTTTTGTTATTATATTTTAGAAGAAGAATCATCTTGTTGAACTAATTTTAAATCCAAATTAATCAAACACATACCACAAGAAAGAATAATAGACTGAAAGCAAAGAAAAAAAAATGGTATTTCTTAGAAAAGTGTTTTTAGAAAATAGAAAGGATAAGCAAAATATAAAAATTATTTGCTTCATAATCTCAAATAAATAAATAAATAAATAACCAAAAATCACACACCATAATCTGGTGAAGCCTTGTGAGCCACAATTTCACCTAAGAGGATCGTTTGAGTTGAGAGGAAGAGATTTTCATAGTCTTTAGCTCGGCAGCACAATCTTCTATTTCCTTTCTTGACGTGGCTTTCGCTCGCTCTTTTCCTGTTAGCCTAGACGACGTATAAAGAGAATTAAAAGGAAGAATAATAAAGTACCGCGTAAAAAAGAAGAAAAGAAAAATGGTGAGAGAAGAAAGATGGACTGAGATCAGGTGCACTGTCGTAAGTATTTTTTTACATTTTTTACTCATTTTTTTTAACTTTTTAACTCTCCTTTAATATATTTTATTTAATGGTTGAGATTGAAAGTATTTTTTTCAACTTTAATCTCAGCCGTTAATTATAATTGTATTAGGGTATTTCACCTGAATCTGAAAAAAAAAACAAAGAGACCTACACATACACATACACATACACATAAAAATACACATACACATACACATACATAAGCAAGCATAAACACATACACATACACATAAACATACATAAATATAAGCATGCATAAACACATACACATACACATACATAAGCACGCATAAACACATACACATACATAAATATAAGCACCCATAAACATATACACATACACATACACACATACCAAATACACATAAATATACATACATATACACATAAATATACATACATATATATATATATATATATAAACATAAACACACATACACATAAACACGTATAAACTCACATAAATGTAAACATACACACACACAAACTTAAATATAAACATAAACACACATAAAAACTCGATTTAGCACACCAAAGTAACTAACAAAATTGTTTGAGGATTGGTGTTAGTTTGCAATTTTTTCCAGTCTATATGAGGGTTTAATTTTTCTTAGTATGTATGTGTGTTTATGTCTATATATGTTTATGTTTATGTGTATATGTGTTTATATTTATTTGTTTTTGTTTATGTTTGTTTATGCGTGTTTATGTGTATATGTGTTTATATTTGTTTGTTTTTGTATATGTTTGTTTGTGTTTGTGTTTGTGTTCATGTATGTTTAGAGTAAAAATTTGCCAAATTCCATTCTCTCTTAGAACCATTAAATAATAATACCTGAATTGTAATTGCAAGGAAAAAAAATATATATATATATATATATATTAACATTATATATTAACATTCCTAAATCCTAGGAATTAGTACAATCTGATTGGTTAAATTTTGAGCTAAAAGTAAAACTTTAATCGAAAAAGATTATAAGATTGCAAGGTTACCTTAATCGTTGAGACAAGAATGAGATAGGGATTAGCTCGGCGAAGAGAGTGAAATCTTAGAGTTCAACAGTCGGAACGCAATGTTTTATGATGTTCGGTTTTGATATTGCGTTGGATTGAGTTTTGGTCTGGACGGTTTAGAGGGTTAGGTTGGGTCGGGCGAATCGGTGATTGATGGGCTTATCAGTTTGATTCGATTTGAAGGTGAAATAAGATGGGCTGGATTTTTGGGTTGGACAATAGCACAACAACCATAGAGAAATAGAAGAAGAAGAAGGTCTACAAGGCCCAGACTTGGAGCTCAATTTGTCTCGTTTGTTGCTGGTACAATCTGAGAGGTTAAGTAGTGTTTGGAGGAAAAGAAAACTTTGTGAGGAAAATGAAGGAAAAAATGAAGAAATAGAGAAGGTGAGAAAGAGTGGAGGCGGTTGTGAGTTTAGTTGTAGGGTCTAGATTTTCTTTTTTCTTTTAGAATTTAGATTATAAAAAGTTTTTTAAAAAATAACGGATATCACTACTGCGTATAAACACACATAAACATAAACACGTAAACATAAACACACATAAGCACATATAAACTCACATAAACGTAAATATACACACACTTAAACTTAAATATAAACATAAACACACATAAAGGCTCGATTTAGCACACCAAAGTAACTAAAGAAATTGTTTGAGGATTGGTGTTAGTTTGCAATTTTTTTCCAGTCTATATGAGGGTTTAATTTTTCTCAGTTTGTATGTGTGTTTTTGTTTGTTTGTTTTTGTTTATATTTGTTTATGCGTGTTTATGTGTATGTGTGTTTATGTTTGTTTGTTTTTGTGTATGTTTGTTTGTGTTTGTATTTATGTATGTTTATGTGTATGTGTGTTTATGCTTATATTTATATTTATAAATATAAACATACATAAACATACACACATACATAAACATGCATAAACATAAATGAACATAAACATAAACACACATGCACATACACATAAACATAAACATACACATGCACACACATAAACATACACATACACATGCACACTCATACACATACACATACATAAACATATACACATACATAAACATAAATGAATATAAACATAAACACACATGCACATACACATAAACATAAACATACACATATACACACATAAACACACATACTCATACACATATACATACATAAACACACATACACATACATTTTTAGTTCTCGCCTTAGGTCCCAAAATGTCTAGGGCCGCCCCTGATGAGTTCATACAGTAGAATTGAGTAAAAATTTGCTAAATTCCATTCTCTCTTAGAACCATCAAATGATAATAATTGAATTGTAACTGCAAGGAAAAAAAAATTATATATATTAACATTCCTGAATCCTAGGAATTAGTACAATCTGATTGGTTAAATTTTGAGCTAAAAGTAAAACCTTAATCGAAAAAGATTATAAGATTGCAAGGTTACCTTAATCGTTGAGACGAGAATGAGAGAGGGGTTAGCTTGGCGAAGAAAGTGAAATCTCAGAGTTCAACAGTCGGAACGCAACGTTTTATGATGTTCGGTTTTGATATTGTGTTGGATTAAGTTTTGGTCTAGACGGTTTAGAGGGTTAGGTTGGGTTGGGCAAACCGGTGATTGATGGGCTTATTAGTTCGGTTCGGCCCAAAGGTGGAATAAGATGGGCTAGATTTTTGGGTTGGACAACAGCACAACAACCATATAGAAATAGAAGAAGAAGAAGGTCTAAAAGGCCGAGACTTGGAGCTCGATTTGTCTCGTTTGTTGCTAGTACATTCTGAGAGGTTAAGCAGTGTTTGGAGGAAAAGAAAATTTTGTGAGGAAAATGAAGAGAAAAAAAAGGAGGAAATAGAGAAGGTGAGAAAGAGTGGAGGCGGCTGTGAGTTTAGTTGTAGGGTTTAGATTTTTTTTTTTTAGAATTTAGATTATAAAAAGTTAAAAAAAAAAAATAACGGATATCACTACTGCGTGTGGGGGCTCGAGGACCGAGGAAGGGAATGCTTAGCTGTTAGTTTTGTTATTGAGGCATCACATGCCCGAAGAGGGAATTCACCCGAGGAGAGGAGGAGAAGAGATAAAAATCTCTTGGGAGCTCCTGGTGGGAAGGATAGGCTGAGGAGAAAGAATCATCACGGAGGGTAGGGAAAGTTTCCAATGAGAAGTAGCATGTTGTCTCCGCATTAAATGGTGAGCAATAGTTTTATTAGCTGCATTGAGGAGTAAATGACCTGAACAGTGTAATTCATAGTTAAGCAACTTCTTCTACCATATTCAGCAGATGTTTATGGGGACAGGTGTCATGATGAGAATTTGGTTAGGTAACGATGGGGGTTTAGGATGTGAAGAAAAAGGGAGTACATAAGGGAAAGGAAATGGCCAGAAAAGGGGATCCAAGCACAATTCTCAGAAAGATAAGAGTTAGAATAAGAACATTGAGAGAATAGCGTGAATAGTATTTCATTTTAAGTATTATTTGCCTTATTAGGCAAGCTTGTAAGAAGCCTACTACATATATTAATCCATGATCTTTAGTTTTTTTTTCCTGTTTTTGTCCTCAGGCAAAGCCAAGGACGAAGGCATAGTTAGACCAAGAGGGGCAATGGCCCCCCTTAAATATTTTTTTCTTTTTAAAATACTAGTATTATATAAGTAATAATTTTAGGAATTTTGTTATATAAAATTACACTTTTCCCCCCTTAGCAATATCATTGATTCTTTTATGAGTAATGCTATATCCACAAAATTTTCAACAACATTTTTACAAACTATTGAGTTAGTAAATTCTTATTCATTCGCATCTAGGCCCACTGCTTACATCACTTTTTAACTTACCAATAACCACTTACCATATTAGTAATTTATAAAAAAAAAAGTTTGTAACTTTAGCATTTTCCTCATTTTAAAGGCAATAATAATAATAATAATAATAATAATAATAATAAAAAATAAAAAATAAACTTGATCTAAAATCTAAAACAAAATATACAAGCCCAAAAAAATTAGCCCAACAAAAAAATTACCAATAGTAAAGCGAAAAACAATTAAGTTTAATCAACCAATTTTACCCAAAACAAACAGCCCAATCCTTTAAAATTTTTTAAATGAAATAATTTTGTTCTTACCTAGAAGCAAGGCACACATAAAAAACACACAAAAATAAATAAATAAAACCCCTTAGTAGTTAAGCAACATAGCCAAAAGCCAAAGTGCTACACGCAGCCAGTAGCAGAGTCATCCCTCCAAATTCCAAGTCCTGGCTTCGTCCATGGGCTAAGCCCTCTCCTTTTGTTTGATCCACTTTCTTACAAATATATTGATTTGGGCCTAGTTGAACTGTGCAAACCTCATTGTTCTAAGTGAGCTTGGGCTGTTTGAAATTTGAGTCCTTACAACTACGTAAGCAGTGGATTTACCCATTAAGATTGAAGATAAGTTGGGCTAAGAGAGAGAGAGAAAAAAATCAAATTATAAATAGAATCCGATTAACGACTGTCCAAAGATAATAATCAAGGTTAAGTATTTTATCACAATCGATCAATTTTTTTTTGTTACAATAGAACATTAATTAGTGAAAGAAGTATTTTTGTTTATTTGTTATTGTTGCTTTCCCAATACAATGGAACCCATGAAATCCCTCTTTAATGGATGTGCAGTTGCACTCATTAACAAAAGCCTTATAAATACTACTCTCTAACTTTGACATTTCATTATTGTCACAAGAATTTTCTCCAAACATTTTACAAGGATTGAGGTAACTAGCCTTGAATAATAGATGATAAAGTGATGTTAGTGGTGATTTCAAATGAGAACCAATGAAAATCTATTTACTCAACTGTTGTGAAAATGTTATATCTATAATATTTAACATTTCAATTCAATTAGTCATTTTGTCTAGTTCAGCCAATTTTACTGTTATTATGAGAATTTTTCCAAGACGAAAACATTTTGGTGGAATTAATGGTTGCACATTACAATACAATAATGGTTGTGATAGACCAATTATCTTGTTCAGACAAAATATCAAGTTTAAACAATAACGACCGGGGAATCAAGAGTTAGCAGTCAGCACATTGAAAATGGCATCTTTTGTGATGTACCATGTCTATGGTTCGAACTTCATCTTTTCCACCCCCTTATCTACCTAGCTCGCATTTTTTGTAGTATACGTATATAAAACAACTATAGGAAAACAAGCAACTAACGGAACATCAGCTGCATATATAGGACAGTAATGACCAAAATTAGACTAATTATTCTTTTTAGTTTTCTTGGACTATATATTGGTTGTTTATTGATATTCCTCCATAAACTTAAAAATTACAAATAAAGATACGTAACTAATGCAGCCTTGTTTCCCTTTCCTTTAAGCTATATTAGCATCCAACCTCATGCAACATCAATAGAACATAGAGTAGGTGAAGAAACTACAGCCCCCAATGACTGTCCCAACCAGAGTACTAATATGTATAAAGATCATTTACTTAATTCACACCACAAAAAGTTAAAGTAACCAATTCTCATGCAATTTGTAACCAAAATTTAACATGGGAGAAAAAACAGAATACAAATATTAGAAACAAGTTGGATCATCCAAATTTCTTGCTGATAATGCTTGATGTAGGACTTCAAGGAATAAAGAAATTTCTAGAACCAGTGAAGATTCTAGGACTGATATCCTATTCTATCCAGATCATGATTTACAGCTTAACTTTCTAACATTGAGATGTAATGACAATTAACTGCTAGTATTAGAAATTAAGAAGTTGTACAAGTTCTGAAGGAATCATTAAGAACATCCTCATTCAGATTATGACCTGCAATATAAAACGAACAGGTAAAAAGACTAAAATAGGAGCCTTGACCAGTATCCATAAAGAACTTCACTTGAAAATGATGTTGTATGTTAGATAATACCTATAAAAACTATCTTGTTCATCTGATTTTCTTCCCCTTTCCATTTGCGAGCTGGAACAATCTCATATATCTCCTTCACAGCCTGCCAGGAACATAAGGTTTTTAAATGACAGAACAGAACAAAATTAGATCCTCCAAAAACAAACTAATTCAAGCAGTAAATTCATAAGAACAAATATGTAAAGAAAATGACGGGAAAATTTCAATATTAAGGGCTGCACTGCAGTGCCTAGTAAGCCTAAAACCCTATATGACACACATACAGAAAGCCTTAGCATGGTCCTGTGCATATTGGTCATTTCATATGCACCCTAGAAAAATGAAACCCTTATGTGGATTTTAATTCAAATATACAAACCATTTATCCATCAATTAATATAATTTTCTTTTTAAATAAGCACCCCTGGTGACTAGAACCCCAGGGTGATGTGGGTCTAATGCAGCACTAGTTCACTTCCAATGAAGAGTACTTAGAGGGCATTTGATATGAAACACTACCTGTAAAGTATGTAACTGATCAGAATTTTGAACACTTAGAACTCCTTTGCAGCGATACACATCCATACCATATTTTTTATCCCAAAGAATCTCCTCAAGCCATAAACGAACCTATAAACAACAGACAATCAGGTATGATGTCATACACATATAGCAACATAAACAAGTCAGTGCTGATTCAAGTTGATGTAAAATAAGTAAAGAAGACAAGCATCCCCAGTGAAAAATAACATAGTTAAGATACATGAGCTTTCACTAGTGTGGTCAAGATATCAATTTTTTTGTGACAGAGAACAGAAAATGTCAGCTGTTATTTGTGACATTTTCTGCAGATCCTAAAGTGTAACTGTAAGCATTGAGATTTATAAGTAAATTAATAGATTTATCCATTTGACCAACCAGAATCTAGCAACCATATTCTTACAATATTGTGTCCCAAATATTTTTGGTCACTGAAACAAGTCTTCTTTCACCCATCCAAATAATCTAGAACCTTACTTTTTAAATAGAGAACCATAACTTAACATAATAAAATTTTAAGCCTTTTTAGTAGGATACACTTATATATTGGTTCTCTACCTAAAGCAGCCCTAGTTTATACAGACATTGAGCCAAACACAACACAAAACACAGTAAGCACCCACTAATCAAGTTTCCATTGGAAGATTACTTTTTGCCAACTAATTGGGTTGTAATACTTGTAATGAATTGTAAACTGTTGTCAAAAGAAGTAATGAAGTGCCAACAAGTTCACCAATAAAACATTGTAACAATTTTCCAGAACATGAATATGATAGCTATTTCAAAAGAGAAAAGACTACCTTATCAAGATCAACCTGCCGTGGCTCACAAATGCATAAGGTTCTCACACCACTATCATGAAGATCTTTGGTAGATAGAGAACGGCTCTCTTCCAACAATTCTTCTAAATGAGCAGCATGCTGAAAAGGGTAAAAAATCAGTGATGTCACTTAAATAAAGTCAGTATCAACTAAGAAGATAAACTTGCAGATGAAAAAGAAAGAGATGTATGACTAACTGTAGCCTCATAGGCCCGACAGTTCAATATCTTGGGCAAGTCAACTTGACACCGAACAGAACGAATGATACTGGCAAGGGAATTAATGTTATGAATTTCCTTCTCCAGTTCCTCTAGGACACCTCCAGAGCCCTCTGGAGAAACCAAATCAACCTTGTTAAGAATTACAATATCCTACACAAACAAAAAAATTTATCTCTTAAGTGCTCATGCCATAATATATGCATTATATCAAGAAAAAAAATTCCAACTTAAAAAGACAAAACAAAAAATATATAAATAAAAAAATTTATTAGTCAAATTTGTCCTCACAATGTGATAACATGATCATTACCGCAAATGCTATCTGGAAAAATGCTTCAGGAAATGAAGATGAATTTTGGCGCTCACTGAGCTGAAACCGAAGGTTTTTGGCATCAACAACCTATTAGAACAACACATCTCTTAGAGAAAGATATTGAGTAATAAGAGAGGTATCTTTTAATTGAGCATGACAATAAGAATTGGAGAGAAAGGAAACCATCACAAGACACAAATTGAGTACATAAATGACATAACATAAATGACACAAACACACCCCATGCTGTTATAAGTATTTGGCAAGAAAGAAACGGTATCCAACAGTACTCTAACAACACTGCAATGTGATTTACAATCCCACATTCAATTGCCAAAACTAAAAGTCACAATAATTGACATATATATATGACCAGAAGTATTATCATACAGTAAAACAATAAAAGTTGCATTTGGACTTGAGCACTTAAAATCAAGGGGTTTAACAAAAAAATACGTATTAATGCTTACAGGATTTTGCTCCAACATAACACTCATAATGTTATGGATTTGAAATCACATCTTACACTCAAATTTCAAATCCCATCCAACCTTATTGTAGGTCCATGTGCAGCAAAGCAACCCTAGTCCTACTCGTAATGTAAGTATCTCTAACATTAAATAAACCCATCCATTTCATTGAGATAAACCAAAACCGAATAAAAAATATCAGTACCAATTATTATATTTGAATTTTACAACACGCTTACAAGATTTAGTCCAGGCTTATTGTAAGTCCATGTACTTGTAGAGCAAGCAATATATTCCTAGTATGACTAGTAGTGCAAGTAACAAATATAAATCAACCCCATTTCATTGACATAAACCAAAAAATACGAAACAAAACATCAAATAAATAAAACTTACAGTGATAATCGAGTCGAGCTTGACCGATGATTCAAGCTGATCATCCAACCAAAGAATAGAAGCAAGTGGAGCCGGGTTCGCCAACCCGGTGGTCTCCAATAATATATGATCAAGTCTACACAAACAAAAGAAACCACACATATCACTCAAATTTGATATATTCAAATTAAATGTTAGATCAAATTCATTGTTTCCTAAAACCTTAAACTTTTCAAATAATCATAATTTCTCATGGTATTAAAACAGGAGATCCTAATTCAAAACCCGTGTTGGATCCCACTTAATAAGAGTAGTTTAGGCTTAAGGTTTTGGAATAATCGCTAATTTTTTTGAAAAATATAGTTTAATTGAAGTTACCTTTCTTTCCTCTGCACAAGTTGCTCGAGTGCTTGGACCAAACTGTGCTTCACAGTGCAACAAACACAGCCATTTGCTAGCTCAACCCATTCTTCGACGATGGCTCCGCCATTTCCATCGCCTTCGTTGATCATGGCTCTTTCCACGCCGATTTCTTCGCCGAACTCGTTCAATATCACCGCTATTCTCTTCCCGTGTTGTGAATTCAGTATGTGATTCACCAGCTTTTTTCACAAAATTAATCAACGAAGATCAGAGAGAGAGAGAGAGAGATAAAAAAAATCAAATAGTTAAGGTGTTTTTACAGTGGATTTGCCGGAGCCGAGGTAGCCTGTGATGACGGTTACTCCGACGGAAACGTCGTCGTTTGGTGGTCGCTGCGTTGAGTGTTTGATTTCTTCGTCGATTTGAATAGCGAGCGGTGGCTCTTCTTCATCGTCCTCCATTTTTTTCCAATGGGATTGCTCTCTGCCTCTCTCTGTCTGTTGCGGCTGTGATACAGTTGAAAGATAGCGGTTTTTTTTTTTTTTTTTTTCCTTTAGATAAATTGCAAAGTAAAATTTTGGGACTGCTTTGAATTTTACAACCTAAAATTTACATTTTCTTTCCATTAGCAAAATCTATCCTGTGTTGGTGTCTCGCCTCTGTGGCCATTAAGCGACACGCTAGCGTCTAAAGTAGAAAAAAATAAAAAAAAATTGGCCAAATCAGTACCCATGGAACGACGTCATTTTGATGAAATCAAAACACAAAACCAAATACCCAGACCAGCTCACCAAGTACCCATTCAACTCAAAACCCATCCCTTAGTATTAGAAAAGCACATATATTTCATTTTAGGTGCCCTATTTGTGTTAGATACTCACCAGACACTTGACAATTCTCAAACACTTTTGCATGCATATTCCAGTTGTGTCCTTTTTAAAAAATTTTAATATATATATTGGATACATCCAGGACATAAGAACAAGAGAAATCGAATACCCTTTCACAAAATAAAAATGAACACTCATGCTTTAAATAATAATATTGCATTTGAAAATTAATAAATATCTTTATTCTTGATTTGTATTTTAATTTCTAAACATCCTTTAATAGTATTGAATTTGTTTTATCATCCATTATTACTCTTAATTTGATAAAAAAAATTATTAATAATATATAAAAATAAAATATTCATTATTTCTCCTAAATTGATATATGTTTAATATTATATGAAAAATAAATGTTTAACCATATATACAAATATAAATAAAAATATATTTAGTAATTAATTAATATACATATTCCCATCATACCCATGTCTAGGCGTCTAGCTTTTTCAAAAATTGTTGTGTCGTCGTACCATATCCGTACCTGTACTTGTGCAGGTAAATATTAGCAACACGATGTGTTATATCATGTTGTGTATGCTAGAGTAGATGCGGAAGAGGAAGCATAGAGGAGGAACACTGAGAACACAAGAGTTACGTGGTTCAGCCTTACGGCCTACATCCACGGAGGAATCCCTTAAGGGCTACATCTTTATTATATGAGAGTGTAGTACAATAACCTCCTATGTTACAATGAACCCTAACATGAGTATATATAGGTGACTAAACCCTAGACTAATAGACTTCTAGTACAAGTAGGAGACTTGACTTGCACACAAAGTAGAATTAGGGTTGGGCCTATTACATTGGGCTAATATGAATAATATATATCTCTAACACCCTCCCTCAAACTCAAGGCGGAAGCTCGATGAAGGCTTGAGGTTGGATAAGTTTGAGAAGATCACTTGGAGATGCCTTGAAGAATGCCTTTGAAGAAACCACAATGAAGAATGTGCCAATTGACTAATTTCGGAGTCTCAAATGCAGAAATGGAGCCCAAAATCAGAATCTACGCGAAAAACCGAGCAAGATAGGCCCTTTTGGAACCTTTGACTTTTGGTCAAAGGTCAACGCAAAAAGTCAAAGTCAACTGGTCCAGAGTCAAAGTCAACAGTCAAAGTGCTCACGGGTCAGATCCGGGTGGTCCGGGTCGGGTCGGTCCGGGTCAACGGTCAGCTAGGTGACGTGGTGCTGACGAGACGACACTGATGACGTGGCTGATGACGTGTCGCTGACGTGGACTAGGGCTGATGTGGAGGTGCTTGCATGGCTGCTGACGTGGAGTAATGACGTCATTCGGTGACGCTAGATGACATCAGCAGGAGTTTGCCGGCGCCTGGCAGGAGCGTGTGAAGTTCACCGGCGTGTGGAGGAGATGCCGGAAACTTATGAGGCGCGTGGAGGCGCGTGTAATCTCGGTTGAGGCCCGTAATTTCAGGTTTCGTAGATCGGCGGACGAGGAGGCCGACAGGGCGGCGCGTGCGCCAAGAAGACGATCTAGAAGTCAAGAATCTATGGCGGCACGTGGGAGATTTTCCAGAGGCTACTACGGCGCGTGGAGGCACGTGAAAGCTCGTATGATTACCAGATTCTCAGGCCAAGTGGATCGGTGGACGACAAGGCCGGCTTGGCGGCGCGTGTGACTGAGATCCGAGCTGGGAGTCGAGAATCTTCGGCGGCGCGTGTGAGAGTTCCAGGAGCCATTGGTCGCGCGTGGTGGCGCGTTCGGCTGCCGTTGGAGGTCGGGTTTCTGGGTTTTGGTCGCGATATGCCGTGGAGCACGTATGTCTTGTTGGTTTCATCAGGCGAAGGCTTGATGTGCACAGATCTGATAGGGAGAGACACTGATTGCTTGGGTTTAAGATCTGGACACAGCAGTGAGAGCCATAGCGGCTGCGAGATGCCGTGGAGTCTAGATCCAGCCGACAAGCATATGATTTTTGATGGTGGTGTGCACGTGAGAATCTTCTTTGCTTGCTAGAGATGTTTGTTTGATGCCAAGAACGGAGTTTGGCTTTGATACCATGTTAAATATTAGCAACGCGATGTGTTATATCATGTTGTGTATGCTAGAGTAGATGCGGAAGAGGAAGCATAGAGGAGGAACACTGAGAACACAAGAGTTACGTGGTTCAGCCTTACGGCCTACATCCACGGAGGAATCCCTTAAGGGCTACATCTTTATTATATGAGAGTGTAGTACAATAACCTCTTATGTTACAATGAACCCTAACATTAGTATATATAGGTGACTAAACCCTAGACTAATAGACTTCTAGTACAAGTAGGAGACTTGACTTGCACACAAAGTAGAATTATGGTTGGACCTATTACATTGGGCTAATATGAATAATATATATCTCTAACAATGTTAAGGACCGGAGTAAATAAAAAGTTGACTCCAAATATGTTCACTTAAAATGGATTTAAAATGATGAAAATTAGAGTCCCACAAAGGAAAGGAAAGGAAAGGAAAGGAAAGAGATAATATATAAGTTCTTTCAATTATGATAGAAGACAACCAATTTTGTTATTTACTTATGATTAGTGTTTTGTTGTTCTACACCCACTGGGGGTATGATGATGTTTGATATTCGATTTTATTTTACTTTTTAAGAGTTGTTGGAGAGCTTCCAGAAGTCTTTCCCTAAGTTGAATTTTTCCCAAAGGCTTGCTTCAGTAGTGCCTCTTCATAACTTGGACTCTGTATCTCTATCATTCAATGGAAGGTGATCACAGCTTAGCTCTTCCATTAATCAGGCATATATGATATTATCAAGGCAAGATCCTATAGCCCATTATAGAAATAAAGTTGATAAGAAACTTAAGGTTTGGCTACCCATGGCCACAATCAGTTTCCTGCAGAAATTCTTGTACATAGTCACAAAGGATTAATTATGTTCAGCCATTATCTTCTGCATCTGCTACTTTGAAAGGAGCTGAGAAAATAAGATGATGTAACATGCACCATTTGTGGAAAGAACAGGAACAGCTCCAACAGTGTTTTTTGTTTTTTTTTTTTTGTTTTTTGTAAATCAGAGGAAGTTAGAGCTTCAAAACTGTATGAGATTAAAACAGATTAAGCGAAGGATGATAGTCATGGATACAATATCAAGGTTCTATATCTTCAGAAACAATGAGAGCAACAAATCTCACCTAGTCTATTGGATTGTTGCCATTGTCTTTCTTTGTGAGTGTAGTTTGCCATCTCATGTGTAGAATCTATTCTTATACTAGTTAATAGTTATTGTTCCTATCCCTTTTGATTCTTTCTCTAATTCAAAGCAACATTTTCCAATAGATTATAAAGAAATAAAGAGAGAAGATAACAATTTGGTTTGTTTAATTCGCTTGCGAGTACATAACTACATATTCCCCATCAACTGAAGCATCCTATTTTTAGTTTTTAAACAATGGTCTGGTCTGCCCTCTTCCCCTCTTAATATGACAAAGAAAAAGGCCACATTACATGACAAGAATTGATTGTCTGCAATGTATATGAATATATGATCTATGCATAAGCGCTCATCCAAGTAGATAAGCTCCGGTGCCTTCCACGTAATGATTGCTATATAAAATTGTCTGGGTAGTGATTAGAATTATTGTGATGTGGAGAGAATATGGAGTGCAGTTCATCACAACATCGAGAGAGAGAGAGAGAGTGGTTGGGTTGGAGCTAGCATTGGTAATATTAGAAAGCAAAAAAATAATTAGCGGAATTCACCCAACACGTTCCTCTTGTAGAAAAAATAAAAATAAAAACATTTAAAAGATTTTCAAGAAAATGAAACGTGTTTGAAAAAACTTTGAAGTGTAATCCAATTTGGCCCAACCGGTCGAACCAGTAATCCGGTGACCCGACACATAGACCATTCCAAATGATCAATTGGATAAAATGTGCACAAGACTCAGTCAAAACCAGTGGCAAAGCTAGGATTTCAGTTCAAGATGACAAAATTAGAAGTCAATATTAAAAAAAAAATAACATAAAAAATATTAATCTATATTAACAAAAATAAATAAATAAACAATATAACAACTATAAGTGTCATACAAAAACTAATATAAACATATACTATAGTTAGACATTTAAGTTAATACTATAAAATAAATTGTGGAAATAAACAAATTTGAAAATATTAAAAGTGTAGCAATTTACTTGCAAAGTTATATACACATCTCACTGTTTTGTCTTGATTGTGTTTTAAACTATAGGTGAAATTCAACTTTCTATTTATTTTTCAAAGTAATTAAAATTTGTGTTCATAACATAAACCCACAATTTAAAACTGGAATGTCAAGAAATTGAGGACAAAAATAAAATTGCGTAAAATATAGGACTATCAATTCAAATGTGATAAGAAAGGCACTAAAATGGGTGATGATTATTATTATTTTGCTATGCTTAACGGCAGATAAGTCAAAACTCTTTGTGTGTGTTATCGTGCCAAAGGGAAATTCTTCCTTTATTTTCGCTTGTGTCAGGAAACTTTTTCCCTGTTTTGTGTTTTTTTTCCTGCACTCCGTTATTGACTTATTGGGCATTAGGTAAGCTTGCCTTTTTCCCACTATTGGGTGTTAGGTAAGCCTGCCTTTTTAGTTTTTCCCACTATTTCGGCAGGGTCAAAAATATTTTTTTTCCTGATTTGTGTTTATTTTCTGCGTATGGGAGGGTAAAGCATTTTTAAAAATTCCTAATAGTATATATATGAAATATTATGGGAGGAGAAAGGGGGCAAAGACTTCATTGCAATTTTATGAAATTCATTTATATTGCTTGTAAATTTTATAAAATTTCTAATGTTGTTGCTTGTGAAAGCTTGATTTTGAATTGTAATGGCAATTTAATTTAGATACATGCCTCTCTTTTTTTTAAATTACATATTCATGTTATGATTTCTTAAACTTAATTTTATACATACATACATATATAAAATTAAAAAAAAAAAATTATTTGACCCCTGCAATTCGACCAGTGACCCGACTTATAGACCAGGTTAACGTCTAGTCCAGGTCTAATAACTATTCGAACACAAAGGCTGTCATGGGTAATATAATTATTTCACACTAGAACAAAGAGAAAATATCTTGTGAGACGAGTTTATGCAATGCCCCTCTTAGATATTTGGCGAGGCCCACACTTGTGAAACCTATACGTTGCAAGAGAGACAATATATAGCTCTAGAAACCGATTTTATCAATAAAAGAATTTAGTTTTGTTGTTTTCATCTCCAATCACCTATCTAGTCTTCTCATTGTGGAATTTCATCCCTTTATCTTTAGAAATTAGTTGTGTTGATTAGAAACTCATACTCCTTTTAAGTTTGTTTTGTGTTTCTGATCTCCACAAAAGTCATAATCCAATTTATTAAAAAAGAAAAAAGAGTTGTTCTTCTCCACACACACACAAAAGAAAAAAAAAAAAGAAAAAGAAAAAAAAAGAGTTGCAAGTGTAATAGAATCAAAGCTTATTTGCTACTAATTCACAGTTTCACACAACAAGATGTATGGTTTTTTTTTTTTTTTTTTTTTTTTTTTTGGTTACTTAAAAAGGATGAGACCGTTCTAAACCAAAGTGAGTTTTTAATACAAAGGGTGATACTATACTTATTACAAATTTTGATACATAAATTTTGAAAATTGATGTATCAACTTTTAAACATGAAACATAAAAATAGTTTTGAAATATATATTATGTATTATTGATATTAAATCAATCACATTTATTGTAATATTAGTTTGTAAGCCTTTTGTAATAGAATCTGTAATAATTTGATTTTTTTTTTTTTGGGTTAAACTTAGATCATATTAATCATTAATAGTACTACCCGGATTTGGCCAAGTAATGATTATAGAAGAGTTATCAGAAATTAAAACCTCCATTACACCAAAAGGAGGTTTTACATAAGAAAAAAGAGGATCTGGTAGTGTGCTCTGTTAGTTTCCCTTGTATTAGTGAAGGATTTGCAATCAGCTACCAGAGGCTGGGTTAGTACTTTTTAGAGTTTAGTATGTTAGAATTATTGGTAGCAGAGAAAAAAGAAAACTTCAGTAGCATGAGCATCCACATTGATTAATACTTTTTAGTTCTCCTTGATTCCCAAGATATAATACATTAGAATTAATTCAATTCAAAGAAGTATGGGATAAATTGATAAATCAACTTACAATTATATAATGGAAAAGAAACAAATTAGTCAATGTCATGACCAGAAATTATTTGATTTTGTCTTGTATGTATAATGCAATATTGCAATTCCTAAATTGCTTCTGAACTAATGTACTTATTTAATTTAATATACTTTGATTCTTTTATAGATATAGTAAGATAGAACTTAGAAGACATCAAAGGCAATGGAGGGGCCTATATGAACTGTCCAGTTGTGAGTAATTCAACACCTTTCTTGTACATTTTGCAGAAAGTGACATGATATCTTAACTTTCTAGCCCGTCACCGACAGTATATATGTTGCATAGCTTCAAAGTTTAAACTACCTTCAGAAAACAGAATTTAGCCACTTGTTCTCTAAGATTCTCAGATTCATTCTCAGGACATTTATAAGTAATAACTAATATCTAGTTGCCTTGAACTTAATTGATACACAATATTGCAATATAAAATTTAAATAAGACAGAATTTTCTTTTGCTTTAAACTCATTAAATTTTCATAATTTATTTATGTAAGTAGAGTGTTCATAGCTTCAGAGACTCCCTGCGGGATTGCGTCTAGCATCTGGTATATACGAATTGGAAAGTAACCTGAAATTCTAGTAAAAGAATTTCCAAATATTGATATATACGAGATATAAGCTATTATTTAGTCTAATTTAAGTGTATATATGTGTGAAACTTTCTCTGAAAACTTGAATCCCGACCCTTACTCCTCTTCACTCCACAAGAATTTGTACTTGTGAAATGACCATCATTCCAAAAGTGTGTAGTGATAAGATTCTGTGTTCTTTAGAAAAATGGCCCTTTTGTCTAAGTTTTTTTTATTTTATAAATAAGCTAACTTTAGCTTTTTTGTATTCTAAATCAAATATCTTAATCCCAATGGGTTTCAACCTTGTGTCTTAGTGAGGTTCCACGTCACTAAAATTATATTTATTTGATTATGCAATTGATTATTTCTCGAAAAAGCTATAATTTGTTTAGGTACATTCTTAGCTTTGATGCTGAAAATTGAGGCACAAAAAGATTTGTTTCCTGGAATTGGGCTATGAGGCTTTTTAAGTATTAATTCATTCTGTAATTACTTTTTGCCATGTAGAGTTAGAGGTTTTTCTTCTAGGATTGATTGGTTGTTGTGGACAACTAGTGTTGATTTAGCTGATGAAATCAATATAAATTTAATCTATTTATATGTCACTTTGAGATGAAGTGACATAAGATATACTGTGGAAAACCCAAAAAAAAAGTTGAAAACTTTGAAGATACACTATGGGAAACCAAAAAAAAAAACTGAACTTGTGACCAATTTAAGTTGGTTATTTCTTGTGTCTAAACCTCAGGGTGGATTGCCATACAAAGTTACAAACCGACATGTTAAAACTATGATCTCAAAAATTGTGGATGACTTGCCTTGTTAAGAAGTTCACTTTTAATGAAGTTATACGTATCTTTCTTGCATGGTATATATTATGCTTTAGTGGATTGTATCAGTGCACAAATCCCCAAATTCTATGAAGGTCGGGAGAGATTATGGAGTGATTTTAGTGCCACTACTTTGTGCACAACTCGTCCACGTGGTGAGTTGTGATTGGCAGAGGGATGATGGTGGGTCACCCTTCCACCAACCATAACTCGCCACGTGGGTGAGTTGTGCACAAAGTAGTGGCACCTGAATTTTCCGAGATTATGATAAGTAGACAGGTTGTACAAAAAATCACTCCATCATAATTTAAACTAATCGAAAAATGGGGTCATTGCACAACTGGTGGCAATGGAGATGCAAAAACCGTACAAGTGTGGTGCGGTTTGCGATATGTTTTCATAAAACCGCAAAAAAAAAATCACAAAGTTTTGATCATAAATTTTATAAGTGCATCACGGTATTCTTAAAATAATAATAATAATAATAACTAGCCTCGTTACACGTGTTTCGCACGTGCAACGAGGTTTTTTTTATTTTATTTTGAGTTTAATGTAATTTTTCAATTTAAATTTATGTATTGTTAGTGAGATTACAAAGAAAGAGATTTTTAAGAAACTAAAATTTAGAATTTGAAATAGAATAAATTGCTGGGTTTAGTGTGTGCTAGTTTTTAGGAAAAAAATTTCAAACATACATGAGATATATTTAAATAGAGAGCGTGTTAATTTTTAGGAAAAAAGTTTCTCTAGTAGTTTTTTTTTTTTTTTTTTTTTTTTTTTTTTTTTTTATAATTTTGTTGAATTACAATTTTAATCCTATTTTTTACTTTTTAAGAATAAAAATTATCTAATTAGCTTAGGGGTATTTTTGACATTTTCTGAAGATATAACTAACTTTCTGAACCCTTTTAATATATAACTAACCTCATATTTTAGTGGTCTAGCAAAACAAAAATTTGTGTTTTTATTTTATATATATATATAATTTTTATTTTGAGAATCTAATTTATAAGTGGATAAAGCAATTTGAAAATCAACACGAGAGTGACCCTATTTTTTAGGCAATATTTTAGTGGGAGTTAGAATTGTATTTTTATCAGATTGTCCTTTAGTTTTGTCTCTACTTAAACATAGGGGTGTAGGGGCATTTTGAACCAAAAAAATGAGAAATCTAAACAGGGAAAACCCCTTAAATAATACTCCCCCCGTCTCACTTTGTTTGTCATGTTTGAAAAGTCAAACTTTTTAAGAGAATATCATTTATTGTTTTGTTTACCTTTTAAAAATGTGTAAGTTTCCAAAATTACCCTTAAATAAATTTATCAAAATATTGAATTATTAATAAAATAGGGGTATAATAGGAACATTAGTAAATTAATGACTTTTATTTTTAAAAACTAGACAATATTTAGGACATCCCAAAATGGAATAGAGGACAAACAAAGTGGGACGGAGAGAGTAGTATAGATAATAATAATAATAATAGTAAAGACATTAAAAGCAGTTATTAATATTGGGAGGTTGTTGAATAACTTAATTAATACACTATTTATTGGGTTACACTTGTGTCCCGTGGTCAGTTCCACTAGATATGTTATGATATAGACACATATTTAGTCTTAGACACGTGTTTGTATTCTAGTGTGTCCAGTGAAACTAGCCACTGAACACAAGCCGAGTCCCTATTATTTTTAGTGTCTCATTCTCCTATCATTTTTAAGTTGAATAAAAACCCTTACTTGATTATAATTTGAATTCTCCAACTAATTCAATTTCTTTTATTATTAATTTATTAACTTTTACAATTAACGTTTTACTAACTGATTATTACTACACGGTTGCATATAATTTTTTTCTTTTCAACCTCTGTTAACAGTTTTCTTTTTAAGCAGTGTTTAATACACAACTCTATAAACTTTTTTTGGTAATTGTTTAGAGGTTTTTTTTTTAAAAAAAAAAAAAAAAATCATAATGCATGTTGATGATTCATAAAAATTGTCAGTGAATTGATTGTCCACACACTCGCCAATTGAAGTGCCTGAAGAACAAAAAGAAAAAAAGAACCTACAGAAAGCACCGGTGGGATGTCGGCCAAAGACTCTCTGAAGGTTAAGTCAGTGATAAAAGAATCTCCAAGAACTCAGTAGTGTGAGAGCTTGGGATTTTCAAGTACGTTAGTGAAGAGGAGGTCTGGTGTTTATATAGTGATGTAGGGCTAGCTGAGATCCTTTCAATGTAGGAGCTTTCCTTGTAGAGAATGTTTGGAGTTAAAGCCTCAAGATTTCAAGGTTCATCTTTCCATATGGAGAAGACATGAATGTATTGTAGGGTCTTTGAACGTGGTGTGTAAGTTATTTCCATATAAAGATACATGAGTGGAGAACATGCAAAAAAGGTTTGTGGGGCCCAACATGTCCAACCGTCAGGTCCATGCACATCCATCCATCCATCAGGCTCATGTGTGGCCGTCCATCGGATTGGCATGCATCCATCCGTTGGGCTCCCTCGAAAGTCCCCATTGGGATTACATGCCAACCATGCGTTTGAGCTTACGCATGTAACGCCCGACAAGAAGTAGGTGGTAGTTTGAGGAGAGGGCAGCGCCTGATACCGTTGAGGCATAAAGGAGGTGGAGTGGGAAATTTGTCCCGACGAACCACAAGTGAGGCATTTCCATTTTCCTCCTAACGGATCCAAGGATTAAGAAAACTATTTATGGCGCCAAAAATATCATTGTCACATGCAATACTAAGGTGTTATATATATATATATATATATATATATATATATCCTATATACTATATTATATCCTATATAATAAAAGTTGGGTTTAAAAGCCGTGGTTGCGCCAAATGGCTACTTCCACTAATTAGTAAATTAATTTTATATTATTTGTTATGATATATCTCCACAAATTAAGGGATAATATTTAACAACTGTTTAATTTAGATAAAACTTTATCATTTAAATTTCAATAAATTTAAATTCTATTCAAACTAAAAGTCCATTGTAAAAAATTTTAAACTTAAATCCCAAACAACAAACCACGTTTTCTTTCTCAAAAAAAAAAAAAAAAAAAAACTTCACATTTTGACTTCTACTCCAACTAAAAGTCTATATATTATCAATATTTTAAGAAAAACTAATTTTATACATTTAAATTTCAACAAATTTAAATTCTATTCAAACTAAAAATCTATTATAAAAAAAATAAAAATTAAACTTAAATCCCAAACAACAACTCATGTTTTCTTTCAAAAAAAAAAAAAAAAAAAAAAAAAAAAAAAACAACAACAACATTTTGACTTCTACTCCAACTAAAAGTCTATTATAAACATTTTAAAAACAATTAATTTTATTTCATTTGTTATAATATATTACCTCAAATTAAGAAATAACATTTAACAACTGTTTAATTTAAATAAAGGCAAAATTTTAAAACCCACCCTTTAAGTTTCACTTAAATTCATTTCAGTTATCTAACTTGACTTTCTTTCAATTGAGTCCTCTAAGTTTCAAATTTGTACAATTAAGGCTTCCCATCCACTTCTGTTAACTACTTACGTACCGTTAAGTGTCTAATTTTGAAATTTCAAAAACCAAAATAAAAATAATCAAAACTATTTTTTTAAAAGAAGAAGAAGAAGAAGAAGAAGAAGAAGAAAAGATTTGGTTGATCTTCGTTAGCCCCAATTCAAACCCAAACTCTATTCATCAACTCCCTCACTACCTCCACAAACCTCTCATGGCATGAATTCAAAGAATCTATTTTACTCAACATCTGCAACTTTCAATCAATGATTTCCCAATGACAAAAATATTCAATTACTCTGGCTTTGAATCAAAGCACATTTTAGATTCACATAGATCCAATAGCCTTTGGTAGCATCTTTTAAAAAAAAATCAATACAAAATCATTCCTCCATGGGAGAAATAATAAAATATTACATTCATTGACTGACCACTGGAATAACAAGCTTATTCCAATGATTGAAACTTCAAAATAAGAAAAACACATACAACAACATGCTAATCTTAAATATGTTCATCGGTCAAAACTTCAACAACAACAAAAACCACCAAATTAATCAAATTCCAGTTGCAAAAATCAAAAGAAAAGAGAGTGAGGGAGGGAGGAGGCTTATGAGTATGAGGAATTCAAAGCGTTAGTCGCCAACTCCTTGCTCTAGTTTGTGGGGGCAGTGAAGGGGTTGAGGACTAAGGTTTGAGTATGAAGTGGAGTTGAGGAAGAGGTGGAGATTGAAGAGAATGGTGGTGAAGGTAAAGAAGAATGGCATTTCTTGGTTCGGGATACCGATCATGTTCCTTCATTATGCATCTATATGCGAGAAACTATATATGGTTTTTTTTTTTTTTTTTTTTAAGATTTGAAAAAATAAAATAAAATGAAAACAAACAAAATTAGGCACTTTAACGGCAAGCACTTATTAGAATTGGACAGAAGCCTTATTAAACATATTTGAAATTTAAAGAACTCAATTGAATGAAAGTAAAGTTAAATAACTGAAATGAGTTCATGTGAAACTTAAAGAGTGAGTTTTGCATTTTTGCCTTAAATAAAACTAAAAATCTATCTTCAAATATTTCTAAACTAAAATCCCACACAACTCACTTTTTTTTTTTTTTTTTTTTCCCTCAAGTTGCATCTTATTAAATTAATATATTATTAGGATATTAAGTTACAAGACTCTTGACTAAGGGATAAGATTTAACAATAATTTAATTTAGATTAAACACACACACACACACATATATTAAGCCATGAATTTTTGACATAATGTCTCTTAACCAATAAAGTCATCCCTATAATTAAATCCCACACAATACACCCCACAATGTTATTTTTTTTTTCACATTTTTTCCCCAAGATACAACTTACTCTTATGTTATAATATAATAAATTCATCTTACTTATTTTTCTTTGCTTTTTAATTTGCGTGTAGGATATTATGCCAAAGGAAGTTTACTATAAATAAGCAAAACAATGGACACCCATTTAAGTTTTTGGTTCTCGTATGTAAGTTTTTAATTCTCAATTCTTGAACTCTTTTGTGCATGTTTTGATTTTGGGTTTTGGTTATTGTATTTAATTTGTGAGTGTTTGCCTATTTGGTTATTGTATTTATTCTTGAACTCTTTTGTGTATGTTTTTGTTAAGTGTGCTGATTTTTTTATTAGACTATCATGAGGAAAAAATCAGTATTGAGGAACTATTTTATTTATTATTGTTTGTGCTGACTAGGATATAGATTAAACATAACCCAGATAGAAATGATCAAGCTCATATCGCATCTCATATTAAGAAATTAACACAAAGTACAAAGATAATTTTAAAATATATAAATAGATAAACATTTCAAAGTATAAAGTCTATACTCTAAAAATTAGAACTTAAAGTAATTTTTTATTAAATAATTTACTTATTTTATAATTTATTATTACTATTTATTTAATAATTTAGTTTAATTGTTTTTTTATAAATTAAAAAAAAAAAAAAAAAAAAAAAAAAAAAAAATAGTTTATATATGAATCTTCATCAAGTTCATTGCACTATAATAATACTAGTATAATTAAAAAAATGGCTTAGAGGCAGTGGTTGGCTTCACCAAATTATAGGAATATTTTGGATAAAAAAAATTTTAGATAGAGACAACAACTTATTTTATCTTTATCAATTTCTTTAGATAAAATAACAATAAATATTTTAACAAAACATGTTGCATCTAAGTTTTAGTTGATAGAAACAGCAACTTATTTGTTCTTATTAATTACTTTATTAGATAAAGTGACAATAAGTATTTTTTAAAAATATGCAATACGCATTTTAGATAAAATAACAATAAGTATTTTAACAAAACACGCAACGTGCATCTAAGTTTCAGTTGATAGAGACAAAAACTTATTTGTTATTATAAATTTCTTTAATTATTTCTCAAATTTAATAAATCATATATGCTTAATTTTTTTTATTTAAAGTAATATTTAATTTAGATGTGGGGATAACTAAAAACAAAGCTCTTTTTTTTTTTTTTTTTAGTAAACTTATTAAGAGAATTTAGAAAATTTAACAAGGAGAAAGTTTGACTACAAATATAGTTATAGAATTTCACTCAATATTATTTTATTAGATGTGAATTATGACAAATTTATCAATAAATTACGTTTTCTTCTTATATTCTCTATACTTGCAAAATTTCCAAAAAAATCAAAGACAAATAATTATGCCATCAATCAACAGGGCAAAATTGTTATCCCTTATCTGAAATGATTGTGTTGGAATCTATGTAGGTTTAGCTTTATTTTGATAATAACTTATGCTATTGTGCAAATAAATAAAAAATTTCAAAAATTTGTATAGTTTTTTTTTATTATAGATAAAAATATACTCACCCAATAACGTTCTTTCATATGAATCTCCACATTTGTAGCCTATCAAATATGACCATCAAATCAAATCAAATCTCACGAGATGCTTTCACACACCTCAAAGCATTGGAATGGTGTAGTGTCCACCGATGAGTTGAGTGAACTAAGTAGCATTTCATCAAAAAGCAGTCGGCAGAACAAAACCCGTTTCTAACTTATTCACAAAAGCACACATGTACAAACAAAAATAGAAAAGAAAAGGGAATTGCCAACGGTGTCTTTTTATGTCTTGGATAAGCATAAGAAAGGCACATGAGGTTGCTCACTTTTATAGAAACAATCGCCTAGCTATCTCGGAAAAGGCTTCGTAACTGAACACCTAGCTCTCAAAAGAATCACGCAGAGTATGTTGGTTTAAAAGTGATTAGATTAGACTGATAGATAAGGAATAAGCATCATTCATGAATTATATGCCAATATCATTTTCACTCAATTCATTCATTTCCTATACAAATCTAAGTAATAATGACATTTGTTTCCGTATATTAGAATTGTAGATCATTACAAGAAATCCAAAACTAGAAATAATCTATTTTCATACGCATCTGCACATATATATGAGCTTAATCAAACTGTAGTGTGTGACTAAGATTGGTTATACTCATCTAAAAAGAAAAGGAAATGCATGGGCTATATATAGCCCATGCATTTCCTAGAGAATTCAGCTGCATGCAATACAATTATACAAACACAGTCACTGTGACTAAGATTGGTTATATACTCACCTAACAAGAAAAGGAAATGCATGGGCTATTTATATAAAAATAGAGATCCAGCTGCATGCAATACAATTATACAAACACAGTCACTGTGACTAAGATTGGTCATATACTCACCTAACAAGAAAAGGAAATGCATGGGCTATTTATATAATAACAGAGAATCCGGCTGCACGCAATACAATTATACAAACACAGTCTCATTCCTTTTTTTTGGTTAGAGGATATTGACAGAATGACAAGCCCCATTATTCATGAATTATATGGTATGTGATTTATGCGATTGCAAGACTCAAGGATTATGAGAAGAAGAATATAAGAAAATACTTAAGTACTCTCGAAGTATAGTAAAATGATGCTCTCTCTTTTCGCATTTATGATGGACTTATTATGAATTTAATAAGTGGATCTCACCATAAATGTGAGATGAGAACGCATTATTCACTGTGCTTCCAAGGTATCTAAAAATTACTCGAGAATATATATCCCATGTATTAGATAATTATTAATTGTTAATTGAGAATTTACTTTAGACGCAAAGTTTCAGGAAGTAAACAGTGAACAAAGGCCACTGTTAGAGGAATATACAATGCACACTCCAAAATTGTTGAGTGGAATGTAAAATCAGACTTTTTTATTTATTTATTTATTTTTTTTGAGAAAGTAAAATCAGACTTATTATGCGTTATTTGAATTGAGTGAGACTTATTTTGGTCAATTTATACAGTTGTACCTTAAATAAAATGTGAAACAGGACCATAATTAACTTAATGATGAGAATTCTTTGCGGCTATTATGGTCGGCCAACATGAATAAGATACATTAAAACAAAAAGAAACATGATAATATTAATAACGCACCAATGACATCAGTGATCAGAACATAGATTAAAGCAAAGCAAAAGGATATCGAAAAGCAATCTCATGGATGCTTGTTTATGGTGCAAAAACGTGTGAACTCAGGACCTAAAAAAACCAAAGCCACCCCACTATTTGTGTAGCCACATGATGCACCACTTAACACCATCATTTTTTTAGCTTTTACTCAATGCCGTATAATCTAAAACATTCTCTTCTCTCACTGTTTTAGTCTCTTCCAATCCCTCTCTATCTATCTCCTTTAAATACAATCCAACCAAGTCTTAGTCTTAATACAGTTGCAATACTTTCATCTCTTTCTTCTTCCATATATCTCTTTGTCTCTCTTTCTTTTCTTTCTGTGAATCCAAACAAGTCTTAGTCCTCAGTACAGAAAATTATCTTCCTTTCTCTCTCATATCTAACAAGAATTCATTGAACAAACTATGAGGCTGAGAAGAATAGGCATTGCTTTGGTTACACTCGTGATGGTTTGTAGAATCCACATATGTTTGTCAGAGAATATTACCAGAGGAAGCTTTCCAAAGGGTTTCGTTTTTGGGACTGCCTCTTCTGCTTTCCAGGTTGGTCATGACCCCATTAACCAAGACCTTCTATTTATTTATTATTGATATCAATGATATTTTATCAGTTATGTCTGTGATATGTTTTTTGGGCCCCTCTAATGCAAGCTTTTTCTCTAGGAGAAGAGTCAAACAAAACTCACACAATTTTGTTTCCTTTGGTGGACATCAAAACAGCTTCTTTTGTGTCCTGTTTGGTGTTTGCTTGTGAATATGAATATTTTGGTGAATTTCTTAATAAGTGCAGAAACACCAAAAAATTTCATAATTTATTAAGGTTAGAAAGTTGTTGTTGGAACAATAATTTTCCATAATAAACCTGTTACTAACACTGTTATTGTGCACCAATCCACAATAAGCCACCCCAATATATGTGAACGAAAATAGATTTATTGTTTTCTTAAAGCTGTCTTCCATTATGAGAAAGTGCACTACAGCCACTCAACCACAATAAGAAAAGAAAGATAAAAACAGTGAAATTTAATAAACAGAAATTGAAATAAAAATATTTGATTCTTAACTTATCTCACTCTTTCTTCATGAGTATCTGAAAAGAACTGGGTAGATGAACAGTGCTTAGTTCTTCTTTTTTCTTTTTCTTTCTAAAAATATATATATATATATATATATATATATATTCTTTTGTTGGGTTAATATTATTTGGTCTCTCTCTGAGAGCGTATTTGTCATTCCAACTTATTTTGCTTATGAAGTGGCGGGGATAGGTGACAAACTCCTTAAGATTCGAGAATATAGGGGAACCAATTATTCTGTGTCTATTTTTGGGGGCCGGAAAATATAAGGGAAATAACTAAAAATAGACTTTTTTGACTTTTAAGCTTTAGATGTGGCGACTGATGAGTGAGCGAATGACTCGCATTTACAATCATTTGAGGAAATTCCAATAAAATATATTTGTTCCTCAAAATTATATAGAAACTAGTATCAGTAGTTCCCCCCCCCCCCCCCCCCCCCCCCCCCAAAAAGCTAATCTTTTATAAATTCACAAATATTCTTATTTCTTAGTCCTTCATGATTTGCATGGGACTATATAACCTCACGAAACATAACGACTTACCTTTACAACATTAATAATAATTACTTTCATATTTTTAAATAGATCCTGAAATGAGTGAGTTAGTCAACTCAATACATTTTTTAATGAAATGGGTTCAAGTTATTCTTAATGTAACTTCACAAAAATTACACATTTTTTAAACTATTGATTTCCATTAGATCTAATGGTTAAAAAGACACTAGTCATATATCAAATCTAATATCATTAAGTCATAATTCTTTTCTAAATATAAACAAAGAGTCATTAAACTATTTCAACCCCCACCTCTCTCTCTCTCTCTCTCTCTCTCTCTCTCTCTCCATGAACTCCTCTAATGGACGCACATGCCTAAAATTATATTCAGTTTCTCAAATACAACTCGATTAATAACATTTTCAGTGGTTTAAGTTTACTTCTTGACGGTGTAAAAGGGGTTTGGTCCGTTTGGAGTTGGAGTGGGAGTCTGATGGTGTGAATGCTTTATGAATAGTTGAAACTAAAGATGTATGTCTTTTATTTCTTCCCTTTTGCTACTAAAGCAAGGCACAAGGCACAAGGGTCAAGTGATTTGTTAATTTTAATCTATGCTCACTAATTTCTTAAGCTAGGAATTTGTCATGGCTATCTAATTTGCTTCACCACAATTTGTTTGATAGTGCCATAGTAACACGAGTTATCATCTCAGATGTCTTGGAACTCTACCTCCCTTATTTATGCTCATAGTGACACGACTCACGAGTTCAACCATGATTTTCCAAAAAAACAATCCAATAGCACCCACTTAACATAGATTTGAAAGCTTCAGATAAAATAGATCTATGTTTTAAGCTACGTTGGGGTGCTCTTTAGTAGATGAGTATAGATTGCGGATTGAAATAGAGGCACACAATAAATAAGGAGAGAGAGAAAATAAATGCTAGTATATTAATAAGGTAATAAGGTGGAAAGTAATAACTCTCTAAAAGAAAATTTATGATTTAAAAAATGTGAAACTTTACAAGAGTTACACCAGGTGTAACTTGAACCTATCTTTTTTTTTTTTTTTTTTAATTATTTTTTCTCTTTCCTTTTTATCCTTAGTAATGTTAGACTCACAAAGTTTTTCACAATGACTAATTTGGCAAGTGATTATCTTGTATTTTTATTTTTTATAGTATTTGCATTAGTTCATGTAAAAATTTCCATCTATTTTAGTATAAGAACTTACTTTCTTTTATTTTACATATACTTATTTTTCAAAACACTCAACATCAGTTTATTTATTTTACATTTCATTTCATTAAAATACTATTTCCTTTCTTGGGGCCACCTTTTCAAGGCCACGCCCACCATGGCTTGACCTTGGCTGCTTACCCATGGGAGCTGCCATGGCCTTGGGAGCATGCACACGGGCATGCCATGGCCTTGGCAGCCAAAGCCCAAGCAGTCCCCTTGGGCAAGCTACCAATGCCATAGCATGACAGACAATTTTTTTATTATTATCCCAAATCATTTTTCTTTCTTCCTCTTTCATGATCAAACTAAAACAAGTACAAAGAATTATTATAATATTCATTTGCAAAGCTATAGTAATTATGTAAATTTACACATTTACTATAACACAACTGCATTTTTCCATAACAATACATTGACTGGTGCGGGAGATTTTGGGAGTTGGTTAAAATGTGGGGTTTATTCTATTTTGTAAGGACTAATGTAAATGTTTTAAAGCTAGAGAAAAAAAAATTACAATTATTAACTTGACAATTTTCAATTGGAGCAATATTACTTTTACATGAAACCACTAACACAGCTTTTATTATCACTTTAGTAACAATCACAACATATCACCTCTTATTAGAAAAAAAGGTAAAATATTTTGTGTTTTTAAACTTACTAATTTTACACTCATCATTGTAGATTTGACTTGGTGGAAACTAGCACAACATCTCTTTGGCAAAGTCGAGAGAGAAAAAGTAGAAAATTATTGCATTTAGAATGTTAATAAGATTCCCTTTTTATTTTTCTCATTAGTGTTAATGTCATGTTAGAACTTTCAGCTTAAATTAAAAATAGCATTATTATTGCTGGATTGTCTTTTTCTTCATTGGTTTGCTCGCCTAAGCCAAAAACCAAGAAGTGCAAGTGATATGATGTGATCGTATAATCCATATTTATGCTGTTTACTAAGAATTGCCGTCTGATCTATGCAGTATGAAGGAGCCGTGAAAGAGGACGGGAGGGGACCCACGGTTTGGGACACTTTTTCACATACTTTTGGTAAATATATATATATATATATATATTTTTTTTTTTTTTTTGGGCACAAAGTAAATATAATATAACATTATTAAAATTCTTAATTTTCATTTGAAAAATATAATCCCAACAAAAACAATATTAAGACAATTCTTATTTTACATTGTATTAGAAATGTAAAATTTACACAAAATAAATGTGTACAATATTATATACATTTGTTTAGTACAATATAAATTAAGAATTTTCCATAATATTATTGCACATATTATTAATGAACAAAAAAATTATTATTGTATCTCTCTTTGACTTTCGTCTTATGATAAATTACTCTAATCATGTCCACCATTATGTGTAAGTGTGTTACCATATTCAACGTGTTACCTGTTTCTTCAATTTAATTTTTGTCGCACTCAAAATCTAAAATCTTAAACTATGTTTGGCAAAATTGAGGGGAGAAAAAGGAAAAAGAAAATAAGAGAGGGGAAGAAGAGGAAATGGAACAGAAGTGAAAAATTCTATCTTTCATGATTTCACTTTTATAATTAAAAATCAAAATTTAAACTTTCTATTTCATTCACTCTCCATTTCTTCCTATTTGGAAGGAAAGTTAATAGTGGGTATGGAGGGAAACAAAATCCTTCCATTTCCTTTCTCTCCTCTTTAATTCCACCCATCCAAACAAGGGAAAAGTTTCTTTTCCCTTGCTTTTCCCACACTCCCTTTCCCTTCCACCTCTCTTCCTTTGAACCAAACATAAGTGTAAAAGTCTGACACAAGTACCAAGATTCTTATAGCTTAGTAGCACCATCTAATTCTCCTAGAAGAACTTGTCTTTGAATCTCCATCCCCTAGTTGTTATTATTAAAAAAACATTAGACAAAATTGACAAGGTAGTTTTCCTAAGTAGTATGGACACAAACACTGTCACAAAACACAACGACATGGCAATTCTTGAAAATTAGAACATGGCATGGTGGGTATGCGACATTAATTAATTAGTTAATATATATATTTAGGTATATTTTATTTATTTAGAGACATATTTTATGTTCATTTTCCCAACATAATAAGGACATACATGCAGAAGTATCACTAACGTGTCTAACATGGACATGCCAAGGGATTTGAAGTGTTCGTGCTTCTTAGCCTCTTGTCTGTTGCAATTTGCCGGCTCTTACTTTGTAATCATTATGATACTTAAGTCGTATTAGCCCACTTCAAATATGTCATAAAGTTTTCTAAGTATATGATCAATTGGAGTGGTTGGCTGTGTTTTAGATATCATTTAGAATTTAGCAAAAAGTCCATAAAGTTCTACTGTGTACCTAACAACTGTGAAAGAATTTGAATCTTTCAAGGCTCTGATTATTGTTTACCTTTGCATTTTGTTACAGGTAAAGTAGCTGATTTCAGTAATGCTGACATCGCTGTGGATGATTATCACCGTTATAATGTAAATCTACTCGATCCATTTTTGGTTCTTTTACTAGGTGAAATAATACTGGTTTGTTAGGATTCATCCCATGATAGCCAATCATGCTCATACATGGTTATGCACATTCAATGAGGGATTAGTCACTAGAGGATATAAGACTGATTTATGACCTTCTAGGATGATATATATCCTCTGTTTATATCATAAGAATGTTCTGATTTGAACTCAAATATATTGGCACATCATATGTCTCACTCAGTCTAGGACAACCTTGAATGTGCAAATGGTCAGAAACTAGACTTGAAAGAAGTGTGTGCATGCTTGCTTAATTTTTCAATTAGCCACATGAATGCTTCTGAGGCATATTTCAAGTACATTTTTTTTTATAAGTTGCTTAAAACGCAACCAAACCCGGTTTAGAAACGATTTTTTTTTTACTTGTTTCTTCTTGATAAAATGCACACATTTGTAAATTTTTTGTTTTTTGCAAACAGGAAGATATACAACTTATGAAGGACATGGGAATGGATGCCTATAGGTTTTCAATTGCTTGGTCTCGGATTTTTCCTAGTAAGTCTTCTTTGGAATCAACATCAGTGCTCATCTAGAACTAATTCATCAAGCAAATAAAGCCTTCAATTAACAGTTACAGTGCTTAAATAAAAGTAATCTTTGGATTGGAGATGGTTCAAAAATAAATTAGCTTACATGAAATGCAGGCTACAAGTGTCATATATCACTCAATCACACCATGCTTTAAACAATTTTTTTTATGAAAGAAATTAACTGCTTTATGCTTTGTCCATCTTTAATATGGTAGAATGTCCTGCCTACACTCATATCAAAAGATAGAAGTTAACCTTAGGTGCTTAGTCTCATGTGGATTATTTTATTACTTCCAAAGCATTGTGTAACTTGACCCAATGTTGGGAAATTTCAAAACAATTGTGTATTTATTTTTTATAATATAACCATTCAAGATCTTATTTATGTTTCACAATAGTTTTCTCTACAACCTTATTTAAGAGTAGAATTAAAAATGAAAGTTCTTATTGTGAGTTCCTTTCAATCAGATGGAAGTGGTGAAATCAACCAAAAAGGAGTTGATCACTATAACAACCTCATCAATGCTTTACTAGCCAAAGGTAAGCTTACATATCTATAAATTAGGCTAGCATTGATCTACACTATCAAGTCAAATTGAAACCCCTCTTTCTAAGGGTGAAGACCTTATTTTGAAACCTGAAACCAATTTGAAGACTGTAACCATTAGATTGCTTATAGCAACTTTTTTTTTTTTTTTTGATAAACTTGTTGATAGCAACTTTAATCATATCCAGTATACATTCCTATGGAGCTATGCTTATGCAATATAAGACAACATGTGTAGGAATTGAACCATATGTGACCCTCTACCATTGGGATCTTCCTCAAGCACTAGAAGATAAATACCAGGGATGGTTGAACCCACAAATCATGTAATTGATCCTACTTTTGTACTTTTCTCTCCTTTTTTTTTTTTTTTTTTTTTTTTTGGTAAATTTGAATAGTTTATATGCTGGTAGTTCAAGTAACTAATCATAGTTGGTTACAGAAAGGACTTTGCAACGTATGCCGAGACATGCTTTCAGAAATTTGGTGACAGGGTGAAGCACTGGATCACATTCAATGAGCCTCATACATTTACTGTCCAAGGGTACGACGTCGGCCTCCAAGCACCAGGGCGATGCTCTATCTTACTTCACATATTTTGTAGGGCAGGAAACTCTGCAACCGAGCCTTACATTGTTGCCCACAATGTTCTCCTTTCTCATGCTACTGTGGCAGATATATACAGGAAAAAGTACAAGGTATGATGACCGATACTATTTCAAATCAACATAACAAGGATGAAACATTATATGAAACACTCATTGGTACTTGGTGTACACTAACATATATAATCATGCTTGTATATGTCTGTGCATGCACTTATACATTGCTTGGCAACATTTATGATTAACTAGATATAAACAACACTGATTGATTCTTCCTTTTCCATTGTGCAGCAAAAACAACGTGGATCACTTGGAATAGCTTTTGATGTTATGTGGTTTGAACCAGCAACAAACTCCATAGATGACATTGAAGCTGCTCAAAGAGCCCAAGATTTTCAGCTCGGCTGGTAACTTTTAACTTTTATTTAGCTACACATTTTGGTTCAAAGAGTGCTTAGGAAGAGAAAAATAGGGTTTTTTTTTTTTTTTTTTTAAAAAACTATTATACTAGCATAATCATTGATTGTTTACTACTTATTCCAACAAATAGCTTCTGTTATCACCAGCAATTATGTTTTGATGTATTTTAGAGTGATGATATTATTACCATAATTTATACTACATAAATCTTGCAAACAAGTGTTAATAAATAAATAAAAGTAATTCAGAAAATTATTTATTATGTTGTTGATGTAGCATCAATCACATCAATTGTAGCATTAATTTGTAAGCCTTTTATGGTTTTCCTAGATTTTAAATTATGTTGTTACTTAGTGGAATTGTTACATTATATTTGCAGGTTTATTGAGCCTTTGATCTTTGGGGATTATCCTAGCTCGATGAGAAGTAGGGTAGGAAACCGGTTGCCAAAATTTTCTAAATCCGAGGTAGCTCTTCTCAAGGGTTCTTTGGATTTTGTTGGCATTAATTACTATACAACATTTTATGCAAGAAAGAATTCAAGTGATTCACTCGTTAAAATACTAAACGACTCCATTGCAGACTCTGGTGCAATTACCCTACGTAAGTTAATGGTGATTCCTTTCTAAAATTGCATAAACTTTAGTAATATTGTTTGGAAAACTTACCTAGTTAGAGATAATGATCTATTTGTTTTAACTCCGTATTCTACTTTTGTCATATTGGTTTTTGACTTTGTTTTCAGCATTCAAAGATGGGAAAGCTATTGGAGACAGGGTAAGTGTATCTAAAGCAACATATAAGTTTATATATAAGAGTGATGTTAATGATATTACAATATGATTAAATTCTAAATCGTACAAACTTATGTAGTGATGTGTCACCAATCACAAAAAAGTACTTATGAAATTTATTTATTTTGTTGTTGAAGTGGCACTAATTTCATTATTGTCACGTCAATTTATAAGTTTTTTGTACTAAAATTGATTATAGGTTTAACATTTTCTATATTCTAAGAAAGAAGGTGGCATGACATGATAGAGGGCCAAACAACACCAATCTAGCTTACATTGACCTTTTTTTTTCTTGGACTAGCTAGATTTTGGTGAGAGAGTGGAAAAATATAATGCCTCTGTAGGTCATGCAAGCATTGTGATTATGGTATAATTTGTCTACCTAAATATATATTGTTATCCCATAACAAATTGCAGGCAAGTTCTATTTGGTTGTACATAGTACCTGAAGGGATCAGAAAGTTAATGAACTACATCAAGCAAAAGTATGGGAACCCTCTGGTTATTATCACTGAAAATGGTAATCCTCTAAAAGACTCGAAGTTTTCATACCCTGTAAACTAAGTTGTCACATCTTAAACAGCATTTGAGGCAAATTCTGTGTTTTCAAAAGCAAATAACTCAGTACACTATTTCGATAATGGATTAAAAATAAAATAATTGTTTGGATTCTTGTTCAATTTTTTCAATAGTTATTCTATTTAACCTTGCTGATTTGTATACAAGTACTTATGATTTATTTCATAAATGAACACATTTCAATGGATATCCTAAACAATGAATCTCATGAAATAAAAATTTATCAGCAGTTAAGATGGCATGTTGTGATTGGTGTGCAATAAAAAGGAGTGTTAGTGGTGAGATCATGTGCAAGTGGTGTTGCACCAATCACAACTTGTAGCCTTTGTAATTTGTGAAAAAAAAAAATTTGTGAACCTTTTTGTGTTTCTAGCATTGCTTTATTCCAAAATGCGATTGAAATATCACCATCTGTAGTTTGAACATATTTATCCGCATCAATGTGCTATAGATATGATTAAAATCTCAATCTAAATCTTGTTTATCATGGTTGTATAGGGATGGATGATCCAAACAACTCACTTATCTCCATTAAAGATGCTCTAAAGGATGAGAAAAGGATCAAATATCACAATGAGCATCTAACCAACTTGCTAGCTGCAATCAAGTATGTAATAGTGTCTTCTATCAAGCAGGCACATATTCACTAGCCATTGTTGATAAGATCTAAATGATTACTTTGTTGATACTTGCAGGAATGATGGTTGCAATGTGAGAGGGTATTTTGCATGGTCTTTAATGGATAACTGGGAGTGGGCAGCTGGATATACTTCAAGATTTGGTCTCTATTTTGTTGATTATAAAGACAAGCTCAAGAGATATCCAAAGGACTCTGTTACATGGTTCAAGCAGTTCTTGACTTCAACATAAAGATGGAGAAAAATGAAGGTGCAGCAACCGGACTCTTCCAAATCAATGCATTGCATGCTGAATGTACAATTAGTGTCTGAAAGCATATTCTTACTTGTTCCATCCTGTTTTTTTTAGGCAGCTCATCCTAAGATATAAAGAAAATGTGTCCTTCATGTATTGATTTGAACATGTTTATTTCCAATAATCCAAAGAAATATGAAACTCTGGCTTACTTTGCCATTGGCCGCGAAATGAAATTGTTTTTCTTGCACTTTTCTTCTTCATTAGCAAAAAATTACACAACTTTTAGCACACAAAAATTACATCACTATTGACCCTCCTAGAAAAAATTCCTGGAGTTGCCACTGCTAAACTGCACCAGGGGCAACATTAGTTGTTGTATGGTTTCTCAAGTATCATTGTTCACAATTTATAGTTTAGTATTTACTATTGTTGAGGCCAATTGTTATGTGGTATGGCCATTCATACTTTCTAAAATCAATTTCCCAAGCCCAAAATCTAGGAAGAATTAAAAATCTTAAATTAGTTTACACATGGATTATTATCTAAATCACTGTGTAATAAGTTAAAGGAGATTAAAAAAAAAAAATTTGTTTGAAGACTTTGTTATTGTCAAAATGATTTAAATCTTTAATAGGTCTTTTTGTATTTTTAGAATTAAAACAGTAGACTAGGATCTTTCCTAGTCCTATGGTTACTTCTAAACCTTTTATCTAGGCTCTGGGATAATCCTAAGCCATGGGTTTTAGTTCCTAGTGATATCTCAAGAGATCTTTATTGATTATAAAAATTTAGAATAATACTTGAAAATTTCATTAGAGATATCTTGGCTTAAATTCCATAAATATTGATCTAGATATTGGGAAAAATATCAAAAAACTTAAAATTATCAATATAATGTAAGTTTTTTTTTTTTTTTTTTTAAAGAAAAAATATATAATGTAAGTTATTATATATAAACAGAAATGAGTTCCAGTTAGCTCATCTGGTAAAGTTTCTGATGATTGAATAAGAGATTTGACATAAACTATTGTTACTCTAATTATAACAAGTCATATTAACTTTTAAAGTATAAATTACTACAAAAAATAATTTTACTTATTCTTCTTCTTTTTTTATTTAGATTGTATGGGGGGCAAGATTCAAACTATAGATATGGGTACCATAAAAGAAGTCATTATCACTGAGCTATCACTTGAACCCCTCATTTGAAATTGCTCATAGTACAAAAAACTTAGGCACTAAATACCAAATTCAACAAACAATATTTTTCACACCTAAAGCTTTCATTTACAACACACAAAATTAAAATCTTTTTCAAACGTTGTAAAGGTCTCTTGTAAGCTGTAACTAACACCCTAGAATTGATCTTCCTTCTTTACTTCTTTTTGGTCATCCAAATAGGATTGGTAATGTGGCAAAAAGCCAACAGGGATCTGAGGATGTATCACAAACAAAACTGTTTTCACAACAAATTTCACACTTGCTGAATTAGCAAGTTATTGATTCTAATTGCTTACACAACTTTATTATCTAATATTAACAACTTGCCACCTTAAATAATCGTGAAATTTATTATAATTTTATCGTTCCTCTAGACTTATTGTTATTCAGTACTCTAAAAAATAGAACGATATGATACATTCTCCTTTCACATAAATGATAAGTCCACTAGTTAAATTCATAACTTGTAATGAGATCCATCGTTCATACAAGAATAAGAGTTTGCTTCGAACCACAAAAGCTCTATTATATTTATGCGATCCTAATTTTGAAACTTCTTTAGGACCACTTTCAAGAGATTCCTCCCTATAATAACCTAGTTTTAGCATGTGTTTGCGTACAGAGTTTTCCGCATTTTGCATTTTTTTAGTGGATCACATGGGTACTGTTCACGGACCACCAAGAACTGAAAATGCAGCCATGGGTTTTGCTACAGTGTTTTGCCTTTAAAAAATTATTTTGCTACAGTGTTTTCAGTTTTCAGCAAATAAGCGGTATCCAAACAAACCCTTAGTGTGTTTGGAATAGAAGGACAATTATATACTTGAAGAAACCACTAAAGCTCATTTATATTTATGAGATCCTAGAATTGAAACCTTTTTAGGACCACTTTCAGGAGATTCCTCAATGTAATAACCTAGTCTTAGTGTGTGTGGAACAGGATGACAATTACATACTCGAGGTATATATACCATTTTTTTTTTTTTTTAACTTGGCCACTATCGTATCATTATGAATGAATGTGGGCCATCACCCATACCAGGCCCATCAACAGCCCATCCTTCCAGTCTTTCATTTTCCTCTAAACCCTCAGTTCCACTGCGAGGGTTTTCGATTTTCCATTTTCACCGGACAAAGAAGATCACCATCCATCGTTGCTTTTTGCTCCCAAACTCGGTAACTAAATTCTCAATTTCATAGCTTCTTCTCTCTATTCCAAACCTAACTTATTCACATTCAATGCTCAACAATCATTCTCTGGTCATGTTTGGTTGTGCGGTTCAAACACACATTTTTACATTTTAAACAACTTTACCCACTTTTTCACCACATCTATATCAAAAACACTAAAAAAAAAATTTTGCAACGTGGGAGCATCCGATTGGTTGATTTGAAATGCTCAAACAACGTTGACTTGAAATCAAACGGTTCTCACTTTGCCACTGCAACTGCCAAATTTCATGGCAGCTCAATTGGGTTTTCAAATGCTCGCTTTTTAGGTTCCCTCTCCAAATTCGTATGTATTCTCACTCATTGTACTCTAATGTACTACCATCTTCAGCCTGATTATGTTTTTTTTTTTTTTTTAGTTTTGATTTATTTATTTATATATTTACTAGTGTACTAATTAGTGTTATATAAGCTAAGAATCATGGGCACGTTGAAAAAATTGGACACTCTTGTAATTGGGTTTAATCCAAATTAAATGGTTGTTAAATGTTAATTTGGAAAAATTTGTGATTTGGTTAAATCTGTCTCAGTAGTTATAATGCTTTGTTAATTTTTTTTTTGCTGATTTTGCTTAACATTTCTGTTGAAAATGCAGAAATTCTCTCTAAGTAATTCAACTACTTGAGTAAAAGTATCGTCTTTGGTACCTCGCTCATTGAAAGGGGTTTCGTTTTTTGGCGGGTCAAGTGTATTTGAAGGAAAAGAAAAGCAGACGAGACTCATTGAGTATAACTACTTAACTAGCACACACGAGAATTTGAATAGATGATATTCAAAAGAGAATTACCATCATATCAGCTAAAATAGGTAGATTCTGGTAGAATGGTATTAAAAAAATCCCGAGTTGTGATTTATTACATTATATCAAATAAAGAACACATTCCTATTTTCTATTGGCTAAAGACAGATTCAGAGACTACAGGGTCTTAGCGTCCATCAAGGATAAAACAGAAGGAAGAGAACATAAAACCCAACTCTAGAAAAAAGTAAAATTTGATTATCAAAAAAAAAAAAAAGAACTGTCTTAATAGTATTTAGTATCAGCCAATTTGGATATTTAGTATGGTTGATTAGTTGTTATAGGTTTAATTATGAGTAAAATATTGCTAAATGTTGGTGAACGCATAGAGGTTTGAAGCAACATTGTGCGTCTTTGTCAATCAATACATGTGTCAAACGTTTCTTTGATCTTGATGTTTTCGAGCTTCTTGTGATCATGAGATAATTGTTTCTCGTGAAAGCTTTTGTGTGGCATGTCGAGTGAAATTTTGTTGGTTATGATAATAAAGTGAGCTTGATGTGTGGAATAATGAGCGTGGATGGCACCCAATCTTTCAATTAGTGTGGAATTGAGTTCCAATAGGCATATGTACTGTTTTGGGGGTTAAGTGGTTGATTGTCTGAAGATTCATATCTTGTCTCTTGGATGCAATATGAAGATGCTACCAAAGAGCTCTAGCTCAAATCACTCTTCCCCTTGTAAGAGCAAGGTGGAGGGTGAAGTAATGATAATAATACACTGGGTGCATGTGTGAATACCACTATTAAAAAAAAAAAAATACAGAAAAGGCAATATAGAGATGCTTCAGGCAAGTATGTTACTGTTAACAGCTGCAAAAGTGACTGATAATAAATTATGATCTTTGTTAATGCTATTCCCGAAGATTTTCGGAGTTGTGTTCACCGGTTATTTGTCTTTTACTCCACCTCTGTGACTTTGAAATCTAGAGAATTGATACCAGCTGAACTTCTTTCACTTAACTTGCATTTTATGCTTACCAATTTGTGGGAAAATTAATTATTAACCAATGAGCTCTATGTGTTTCATACTTTGAATTAGAAAGGTGCAGTTGGGCGATTACTCTTCATGGTTTACATTGTTTAACATTTATTTGTGGAGGAAATTTTTTTTGGTGAATTATTAGCTATTATTTTTTCTCAAATCAAGACATCTTTGTATGATGTTTACAAATTTGTTCTTGCAGACAAGAATCGGCTCCCAAGCAGCTGTGGCAACACCATCTAATAATGGCATACCTTCAGTATCAGTGCAAGCAGAAGTTCTAGGCCAGGATTGTTACATTGGGCAGCTGTGCTACCTCCTTTCACTAGCAGATGCATTACAACGGTTGAAAATACTGTTGAATCGGCTTCACAGGATTCTTCTGCATCTATACCTGATGCAACTCCCAGGATCAAATTTAAGAGGCTCGATAAAACTGCCAAGCACATAATGCAGGCACGCATCTTTGTGTTGCTATTAGAGTAATCAATAGTATCATCTTCTTTTCCTCAATTTGATAATAATTGGTATTGTACTTCACAGATTTTAGATAAGGAAGCTGTAGAGGAAGTCAGGGAGAACCGAGAAATACCTGATATAAAACCTGGTTATATTGTGCAACTCAAAGTGGTATAGCAAATTCATTTTAAGAGGATGTTGTTGCTATTTTTATGTCGGTTAAGTAAATTTGTTCATTATGATCCTTCATATGAACAGGTAGTACCTGAGAACAAGTGACGTGTTTCAGTTCTGAAAGGCATTGTTAAAGCAAGACGTAATGCTGGTTTAAATACTACATTCAGATTAAGGAGGCTAGTGGCTGGGGTTGGAGTTGAATCTCTCTTCCCGCTGTAAGTATTTTGAGGTTCCTTTTTGCTCTTTAAAGTAAATATGGCCCTTTGATAAGCATTGGCCTTGCTGCTTTTGACTGGAAAAGTAACTTCCTGTTTTTTGCCGTGTGGCTTGGCAGCAACGTTAGATAGAGCCAGTAGTCGTCCACAGAAGCCTTCTCATCATTTTGTCAACATTAAATAGTTCCAGTAGTCATTTTTATATGCATAATACGTTGTTAATCAAATCTTGAAATACCACAGACGAGAGGATTATATTGAACTTGTGTATCTTAGACTTCCAAGTTCCAATATAATGATTGGCAATGTAATAAGTTGTTTCACTTTTATCTTTTCAATTAAGAGAAAAGGGGGTTGGAGGGGGTGGTGGGGGGAGTCATGCACAGATGTGGAGTCAATAATAAAAGCAGTAATCTGTAAAATTATTCTTTTAATAAGTGGATGTGGGGGAAAAGATTGGTGTTGTTTTTAACAAATCTTGTTGATAAAAGCATTAGCAGTTCTGCTGTTTTTAACAGATCTTGTTGGTACAAGTATTAGCAATTCTGTTGCCACAATATGAAGTGGATTCACATTCACTTGCGGTAAAGAAAAAATAAAAGAACAATTTATAAGTTTCTTGTCTAAATTCTGCACAGGTGTATTTTCTTAGTAACAACATTGTTTACCCAATTTGAAATTATGTGGTTGAATATGGATGTAAATAAACTATAATCAAATTTGAAACTAAGGTCAAACTTTTGGAGTTTCTTTACTAATTACCTCCTTATGCATCACATATATGGTTTTAGCTATCCTTATCGTTTGTTGTAATGTATGACAGATATTCACCTAACATAAACGAGATAAAGGTGCTGGACAAGAAGAAAATGAGAAGGGCCAAGCTTTACTATCTCAGGGACAAAATGAATGCACTTAAGAAGCAATAGTTGATAGCCATGCCAGTTGGAGATCAAAAATATTTTTCGAGAAAAATGGTAGGTTTGTTAACAATGTGATTCTGTTTTCTATTTATTAAGTCAGCTTTACCTACAGGATCTTGTTAAATGTTGAGGTCTGTGGAAGAAATGAGGGCTTCAAAGAAATACTGAGGAAATTGGCAATGCTATTAAATTTTTAATGTTCACAGCTATGTACGGGGGTTAAGCAATGTTGTGAATCTGTGCATCTTTTTAAAGGGTGCAGTGCTGGTGTTTCTGTACCAAATATAAAACGGACATCGTTGCCTTGGGGTCTGCTGTACTATTGATGGTTCTTAATAGAGGCAGTGGGGAAGAGCAAATAAATTGATCTATGCTGATATCTCTGTGATCATTAGCTTGATATCCTCATTAAGGTGGAAATACATGTTCAGTAGGTTGGTGTGCAATTTGGAAGTTACTCTATGCAGCATATTTTTTCATAGTTATGCACTATGGCTATGATTTGAATTATTTTTGTAAAATCACGTGGTTATACAAGTTAGTGCATGTTTGGAACAAATGGAGACAAAAGGAGAGGAGAGTAGAGAGGAAGATGTTCGGAATATGCTAAAATTTAGTATATTCCGATCACCTTTCCTTTTTCCCCCATCTCCCTTTGTCCAAACATAATGTTAGGCTTAACTTTATGAACTTTGCTAAAGACACTGAAAACTTAAACAAAAAATTTCATACCACTCTCACAGTTCACTTCACTTGGATCTACCACAATGTACAAGCAGAAAAAAGGTCTGAAATTTTTCTATGATTTCAGGGATATAGACTTTTCTCTTCTTTTAATCGTGGGATTTTCTCAAACTGTTTATCGTTGTTCTTTATTTTTATTTTTTTGGGCTTAAAAATAAAAGAGATGTGATATATATGGAACACGTTCTCTTTTGTCCTGAGGCAATGAAATTTTTCATGGGCTTGGTTTCAATGTTTGGCTTGGAAGTGGAAGTTTTATCTTATTTCAGGTGGTTCTCTCAAGTACTTCTTGTACCCCTTAAATAATTCAAGGATTATAGAATTTCAGTTAATATTATTTTATTAGATGTGAATTATGACAAATTCACCGATTAATTACGTTTTCTTCTTATATCCTCCATACTTGCAAAATTTTCAAAAAAATCAAAGACAAATAATTATGTCATGAATTAAATAGGGAGAAAATTGTTATCCCTAATCTGAAATGATTGTGTTGGAATCTTTGTAGGATTGGCTTTATTTTGACAATAACTTATGCTATTGAGCCAAAAAAAAAAATGTATAATTTTTTTATTATAGATAAAAATAAACTCACACAATAACGTTCTTTCATATGAATCGCCACATTTGTAGCGTATCAAATTTGACTATCAAATCAAACCTCACGAGATGCTTTCACACACCTCAAAGCATTGGAATGGTGTAGTGTCCACCGATGAATTGAGTGAACTAACTGGCATTTCATCAAAAAGCAGTCGGCAGAACAAAACCCGTTTCTAACTTATTCACAAAAGCACACATGTATAAACAAAAATAGAAAAGAAAAAGGAATTGCCAAATGCTAACGGTGTCTTTTTATGTCTTGGATAAGCACAAGAAAGGCACATGAGGTTGCTCACTTTTATAGAAACAATCGCCTAGCTATCTCGGAAAAGGCTTCGTAACTGAACACCTAGCTCTCAAAAAAATCACGCAGAGTATGTTGGTTTAAAAGTGATTAGATTAGACTGATAGATAAGGAATAAGCATCATTCATGAATTATATGCCAATATCATTTTCACTCAATTCATTCATTTCCTATACAAATCTAAGTAATAATGACATTTGTTTCCGTATATTAGAATTGTAGATCATTACAAGAAATCCAAAACTAGAAATAATCTATTTTACCTCTAAGCATACGCATCTGCCACATATATATGAGCTTAATCAGACTGTAGTGTGTGACTAAGATTGGTTATACTCACCTAATAAGAAGGGAAATGCATGGGCTATTTATATAAAAATAGGGAATCTAGCTAAAGGAGTCAATACCGTACCAGAAGTCGTTTTGGTTTGGTTATTGGAACAAAATATTTAGGTACCTGTTCATACCGATGTACCGTTTCGAAGTTACCGCTAATAATAATAATAATAATAATATTCTTAGAGTCTATACCTTTTATGTTGTTTATGACCTATAGAATTTGTTAATACATTTTAAGAATAGTTAAATTTTCATTTATGACCCATGTAATTTATTAAGTAGAGTAAATTAAAACTAAATGCCACTAGGAGTTGACACTTGCCCATCTAAGCAATTGACAAAAAAAAAAAGTAATTGAAAATTTGAAAGAGCAAAATAAGGGGAATAAGGGAGTGTTTGGTTTATTAATTTCCATAACTCATATTTCTGTTTTCATAACTCATAACTCAAAAATGGTGAGACTCATAGTTAGAAGTCCGTTTGGCACCACTATAACTCTATTTTCATTACTTAATTCTCTGATTTTTTAGTTATAAGTTATGGAAACTGAAAACACATTTTTGCTGTTTTTAGTTTTCATAATTCATAACTCAATGGCATTTTCGTAAATAATACTACGTGGAGGGACCCACTATCAGACTTTAGCCACAACTTTTGACCATTTTTTTTCTTTCTTCACTGGGTTGCCTTTCTTCATCTTCTGTTTCTTCATTGGGTTGTGTTCCAGACTTTAGCTGGCTTCTTCTTCTTCTTCTTTCTTTTTTTCTTTTTTTTTTTTCACTGGGTTCGGTGATTTGATCTGGGTTTTTCTTTTTTTCTTTTTTCACTGGGTTCGGTGATCTAATCTGGTTTTTTTTTTTTTTTTTTTCATTCAATATCATCGAACCGAACCCAATGAAGAAAAAAAAAACCTGCATAGTGTGACAGGTATTGGGACCCACAAACAGTGTGAAAAATATTAAGTAATGACAAGTGAGTGATGGTACCAAACAGATAGGGTATTTTGAATGATAAGTGATGAGTAATGAATGATGAGTAACAAAAATTAAGTGAAGAAAATTATCAAAACCAAACATAGCCTAAACATTCAACAAAAAGAGAAAAATAATAATAATAATAATAATAAGCATTAAGTCTAAGGAGAAGAGATAAGGAACAAGGAGTCACGTGAGTTTTGGAAAAAGCAAATAAAATAAAAGCGTTTTAAACTTTTGGCGGAGAAACCAAGAGAAAATAAGGTGAGCAGCACCACAGCTTGACTGGTACAAGTACAACATCAAAGTTAAACATAAAACATTCAAAGCCTGTGTACTGTGTAGAGAAAGAATTCAAGCAGAGCAGACGAAGGGAGATTACAGTGGCTCAAAAGAAGATCTAAGTGGCTAAAACGAAGAAGAAGATGATTTTGTTGATGATCTGGCATGGTGATGCTTCAATGATGGCTACAAAGTTTTTTCAAAAAAACCCATTTAAATTTGTACCGGCCGGAAATGCAAATCCCGCCGATCGAAAAGCTCCGAAATCCGCCGGAACAGTCGAAACGAGCCGGTACACCCCGGTATTTGGAGCGGTACAATTCAGCCTTGTTTCGGTACCGGAACGGAATATTTCGGCGGTACCGGCCGGTACGGTACACAATCGTCTTCCCTGCAATACAATTATACAAACACAGTCACTGTGACTAAGATTGGTTATATACTCACCTAACAAGAAAAGGAAATGCATGGGCTATTTATATAAAAACAGAGAAACACAGTCACTGTGACTAAGATTGGTCATATACTCACCTAACAAGAAAAGGAAATGTATGGGCTATTTATATAAAAACAGAGAATCCAGCTGCACTCAATTCAATTATACAAACACAGTCTCATTCCTTTTTTTTGGTTAGAGGATATTGACAGAATGACAAGCCCCATTATTCATGAATTATAAGGTATGTGATTTATGCGATTGCAAGACTCAAGGATTATGAGAAGAAGAATATAAGAAAATACTTAAGTATTTTTGGAGTATAGTGAAATGATGCTCTCTCTTTTCACATTTATGATGAACTTATTATGAATTTAATGAGTGGATCTTACCATAAATGTGAAATGAGAACACATTATTCACCGTGCTTCCGAGATACCTAAGAATTACTCGAGAATATATATGCATGTATTAGATAATTATTATTTGTTAATTGAGAATTCACTTTAGATGCAAAGTTTCAGCAAGTAAACAGTGAACAAAGGCCACTATTAGAGGAATATGCAATGCACGCTCCAAAATTGTTGAGTGGAATGAAAAATCAGACTTATTATGCGTTATTTGAATTGAATGAGATTTATTTTGGTCAATTTATACAGTTGTACCTTAAAAAAAATGTGAAACAGGACCATAATTAACTTAATGATGAGAATTCTTTGCGGTTATTATGGTCAGCCAACGTGAATAAGATACATTAAACAAAAAGAAACATGATAATATTAGTAACGCACCAATGACATCAGTGATCAGAACATAGATGAAAGCAAAGCAAAAGGGTATCGAAAAGCAATCCCATGGATAATGCTTGTTTATGGTGCAAAAACGTGTGAACTCAGGACCTAAAAAAACCAAAGCCACATGATGCACCACTTTAACACCATCATTTTTTTAGCTTTTACTCAATGACCGTATAATCTAAAACATTCTCTTCTCTCACTGTTTTACTCTTCCAATCCCTCTCTATCTATCTCCTTTAAATACAATCCAACCAAGTCTTAGTCTTAATACAAGTTGCAATACTTTCGTCTCTTTCTTCTTCCATATATCTCTCTGTCTCTCTTTCTTTTCTTTCTGTGAATCCAAACAAGTCTTAGTCCTCAGTACAGAAAATTATCTTCCTTTCTCTCTCATATCTAACAAGAATTCATTGAACAAACTATGAGGCTGAGAAGAATAGGCATTGCTTTGGTTACACTCGTGATGGTTTGTAGAATCCACATATGTTTGTCAGAGAATATTACCAGAGGAAGCTTTCCAAAGGGTTTCGTTTTTGGGACTGCCTCTTCTGCTTTCCAGGTTGGTCATGACCCCATTAACCAAGACCTTCTATTTATTTATTATTGATATCAATGATATTTTATCAGTTATGTCTGTGATATGCTTTTTGGGCCCCTCTAATGCAAGCTTTTTCTCTAGGAGAAGAGTCAAACAAAACTCACACAATTTTGTTTCCTTTTGTGGACATCAAAATTCAAAACAACTTCTTTTGTGTCCTGTTTGCACGTGAATATGAATATTTTGGTGAATTTCTTAAAAAGTACAGAAACACCAAAAAATTTTCATAATTTATTAAGGCTAGAAAGTTGTTGTTGGAACAATAATTTTTCCATAATAAACCTGTTACGTACTGTTAGGGATATTTGGGTTAGTGCAGATTACAAGGTGGGTTGTTGAATGATTGTAATGCAATTGTATCGTAGTTTCAGTGTCAATATTGTATAGTGTATTGAGATTGTGGTATACAAGTAAGTTAGTGAGGACAAGTGGCAGGGTAGTTATGACAGGGTGGCAAGTTAGGGAGTAAGAAGTTAGTTAGGAAATTGGGTTTAGTTGAAGTAATGGTTAGTTGGAGTAGTACCAGACACGGGGTTCGGAAGGCAAGGCATTAGTCAAGGGTATAAAGGAAAAGGTTGTACAGAAATATCAATAAGATGATTGTTCCCAATTTACATTCTCTTTATGTGTGTTTCCTTCTCTGTTATTTTCTCTTTTCCATTGGAGGACCAGCTGACCTTGAATCCAGCTAGAGAAACCATATCCATCCATTCCACTCATAACAAGTACTAACATTGTTATTGTGCACCAGTGCACAATAAGCACCCCAATAGAGTTACTGTTTTCTTAAAGCTGTTTTCCATGTATGAGAAAGTGCACTACAGCCACTCAACCACGATAAGAAAAGAAAGCCCGTTTGGTAGCCCATTTCAAGCAATTTTTTTGAGCATTTTAAACACACTTATACATTTTTTCACTCACAAGTATATCAAAAACATCCAAACAACATTATTCAAACTCCTCTACCAAACACCCAAAAACAGTGAAAAGTGTTGTGCTTAGTTCTTCATTTTTCTTTTTCTTTCTAAAAAATATTTGATTCTTAACTTATCTCGATCTTTCTTCATGAGTATCTGAAAAGTACTGGGTAATTTTTTTTTTTTTCTCTATCTAATATATTTGTCTCTGTCAAAAAAAATAAGAGCATATTTATCATTCCAACTTATTTCGCTTATGAAGAGGCGGGGATAGGCGACAAACTCCTTAAGATTCAAGAATACAGGGGAACCAATTATTCTGTCTATTTTTTAGAGAGATGCTACATTTACAATATATTTATAATATTTTTATAACAAATCACAAGTGATTAGTTGTTATTGGTTTAAATTTGAAACTAACACTAAGATTATTTTTTTGCCTCAACAATAACAACTAATAACAACCTGCCACTTAGGATTTGTTGTAAAAATGTTGTAAACATATCATTTCTCATTTTTTGGGTCAAAAAAATAAGGGAAATAACTAAAAATATACTTTTTTGACTTTTAAGCTTTAGATGTGGCGACTGAGTGAGCGAATGACTTGCATTTACAATCATTTGAGGAAATTCCAATAAAATCTATTTGTTCCTCAAAATTATATAGAAACTAGTAACAGTAGTTCTCTCTCTCCCCCCCCCCCCCCCCCCACCAAAAAAAAAAAGCTAATCTTTTATAAATTCACAAATATTCTTATTTCTTAGTCCATCATGGGACTATATAACCTCACGACACAAACATAACGACTAACCTTTACAATAATAATAATAATAATTATTGAGTACTCTCAGAGTACCGTAAATATGTACTCCCCCTCTCACATTACTGTGGGACTCATAATTTATATAAGGTGAGAGAGTACGCATTTATAGTACTTTCAGATTATTCAATATTTTTCCTAATAATAATAATTTCCTTCAAGTTTCATCTTTTTAAATAGATCCTTAGGTGAGTTACTCAACTCAATACCTTTTTTAATTATTTTTTGTCTTTCCTTTTTTATCCTTAGTAATGTTAGACTCACAAAGTTTTTCACAATGACTAATTTGGCAAGTGATTATCTTGTATTTTTATTTTTTGTCATATTTGCATTAGTTCGTGTAAAAATTTCAATTTATTTTAGTATAAGAACTTACTTTATTTTATTTTATATATACTTACTTTTCAAAACACTCAACATCAGTTTATCTATTTTACATTTCATTTCATTAAAATACTATTTCCTTTCTCGAGGCTACCTTTTCAAGGCCACGGCCACCATGGCTTGGCCTTGACTACTTACCCATGGGAGCTGCCATGGCCTTGGGAGCATGCATGCGGGCATGCCATGGCCTTGGCAGCCAAAGCCCAAGCAGCCTCCTTGGGCATGCTACCAACGCCATAGCATGACAGGTAATTTTTTATTATTATCCCAAATCATTTCTCTTTCTTCCTCTTTCATGGTCAAACCAAAACAAGTACAAAGAATTATTAAAATATTCATTTGCAAAGCTATAGTAATTATGTAAATTTACACATCTACTATAGCACAACTTTATTTTTCCACAACAATACATAAACTGGTGTGGGAGATTTTGGGAGTTAGTGAAAATGTGGGGTTTATTCTATTTTTATAAGGACTGATGTAAATGTTTTAAGGTTAGAGGAAAAAAAATTACAATTATTAACTTGACAATTTTCAATTGGAGTAATATTACTTTTACATGAGGTCACTGACACAACTTTTATTATCACTTTAGTAACAATCACAACATATCACCTCTTATTAGGAAAAAAAAAAGTGAAATATTTTGTGTTTTTAAACTTATTAATTTTATGGAGGCCAGTTCACTCATCATTGTAGATTTGACTTGGTGGAAACTAGCACATCTGTTTGGCAAGTCGAGAGAACAAGATGAAAATTATTGCATTTAGAATATTAATAAGATTCCCTTTTTATTTTTCTCATTAGTGTTAATGTCATGTTAGAACTTTCAGCTTAAATTAAAAGAGAAATGCTATGTCTACAACATTTCTACAATATTTTTACAACAAATCCTAAGTGGCAAGTTGTTACTGGTTGTTTTTGTTGGGGCAAAAAAGTAATCTTAGTGTTAGTTTTAAATTTGAACCAATAACAACTAACCACCCATGATTTGTTGTAAAAATGTTGTAAAAATATTGTAGACGTAGCATCTCTCAAATTAAAAATAGCATTATTATTGCTGGATTCTCTTTTTCTTCATTGGTTTATTCGCCTACGCCAAAAACCAAGAAGTGCATGTGATGTGATTTGATCATATAATCCATATTTATGCTGTTTTCTAAGAATTGCCCTCTGATCTATGCAGTATGAAGGAGCCGTGAAAGAGGACGGGAGGGGACCCACTGTTTGGGACACTTTTTCACATACTTTTGGTAAATATATATATTTTGGGTACAAAGTAAATCTAACATTATTAAAATTCTTAATTTTCATTTGAAAAATATAATCCCAACAAAAACAATATTAGGAAAATTCTTAGTTTATATTGTATTAGCAATGTAAGATTTACATTAAAAATGTGTATAATATTATACACATTTGTTCAATACAATATAAATTAAGAATTTTCCGTAATATTATTGCGTATATTAACAATGAAAAAAAAATTATCATTGTATCTCTCTTTGACTTTCATCTTATGATGAATTACTCAAATCATGTCTGCCATTATCTGTTAGTGTGCTGCCATATTCAAAGTGTCACCTGTTTCTTCAATTTAATTTTTTTCGCACTCAAAATCTAAAATCTTACACTATGTTTGGCAAAATTGAGGGGGAGAAAAAGGAAAAAGAAAATAAGAGAGGGGAAGAAGAGGAAATAGAGCAGAAGTGAAAAATTTTATCTTTCATGATTTCACTTTTATAATTAAAAATCAAAATTTAAACTTTATATTTCACTCACTCTCCATTTCTTCCTATTTAGAAGGAAAGTTAATAGTGGGTATGGAGGGAAACAAAATCCTTCAAATTCCTTTCTCTCCTCTTCAATTCCACCCATCCACACCCCCTTTCCCTTCCACCTCTCTTTCTTTGAACCAAACATAAGTGTAAAAGTAAGACACAAGTACCAAGATTCTTATAGCTTAGTAGCACTATCTAATTCTCTTAGAAAAACTTGTATTTGAATCTCCATCCCCCAGTTGTTATAAGCAAAAAAAAAAAAAAACACTAGACAAAAATGACTAGATAGTTTTCCTAAGTAGTATGGACACCAACACTAACACAAGATGCAACGACATGGAAATTCTTGAAAATTAGAACATAACATGGTGGGAATGCGACAATTAATTAATTAGTTAAAATATATCTTTAGGTATATTTTATTTATTTAGAGACATATTTTATATTCATTTTAAGTTTTCTAAATAAATAACAAGCATTAAAATATTTAAAACAAATCTCAAATTAAGGAACTTTTAAATAAATAAATTTTGTTCCCAACATAACAAGGACACGCATGCAGAAGTATCATTAACATGTCTAACATGGACACACCAAGGGATTTGAAGTGTTTGTGCTTCTTAGCCTCTTGTCTGTAGCAATTTTCTGGCTCTTACTTTGTAATCATTATGATACTTAAGTCCTATTAGCCCACTTCAAATATGTCAAAGTTTTCTAGGCTTTTGGCAATCAAACCATCATTCAGTATATGACCAATTGGAGTGGTTGGCTGTGTTTTAAATACCATTTAAAATTTAGCAGGAAAGTCCATAAAGTTCTACTGTGTACCTAACAACTGTGAAAGAATTGAGTTTTTCAAGGCTTTGATTATTGTTTACCTTTGCATTCTGTTACAGGTAAAGTAGCTGATTTCAGTAATGCCGACGTTGCTGTGGATGATTATCACCGTTATAATGTAAATCTACTCGATCCATTTTTGGTTCTTTTACTAAGTGAAATAATACTGGTTTGTTAGGATTCATCCCTTGATAGCCAATCATGCTCATACATGGTCATCCACATTCAATGAGGGATTAGTCATTAGATGATATAAGACTGATTTTTGGCCTTCTAGGATGATATCCTCTGCTTATACCATAAGAGTGTTCTGATTTGAACACAAATATATTGGCACATCATATGTCTCACTCAGTCTAGGACAACCTTGAATGTGCAAATGGTCAGAAACTAGACTTGAAAGAAGTGTATGCATGCTTGCTTAATTTTTGAATTAGCCATAGGAATGCTTCTGAGGCATATTTCAAGTACATTTTTTTGAATGAGTTGCTTTAAACATAGCCAAACCTAGTTTAGAAATGATTTTTTACTTGTATTCTCTTGATAGAAGGTACACATTTTTAAAATTTTTTGTTTTTTGCAAACAGGAAGATATACAACTTATGAAGGATATGGGAATGGATGCCTATAGGTTTTCAATTGCTTGGTCTCGAATTTTTCCTAGTAAGTCTTCTTTGGAATCAGCATTAGTGCTCATCTAGAACTAATTCATCAAGCAAATAAAGCCTTCAATCAACAGTTACAATGCTTAAATAAAAGTGATCTTTGGATTGGGGATGGTTCAAAAATAAATTACTTACATGAAATGCAGGCTACAGGTGTCATATATCACTCAATCACACCATGCTTTAAACAATTTTTTTATGAAAGAAATTAACTGCTTTATGCTTTGTCCTTCTTTGATATGGTAGAATGTCCTACCTGCACTCATATCAGAAGATAGAAGTTAACCTTAGGTTCCTAGTCTCATGTGGATTATTTTATTACTTCCTAAGCATTGTTTAACTTGACCCAATGTTGGGAAATTTCAAAACAACTGTGTATTTATTTTTTATAATATAGCTATTCAACATCTTATTTATTTTTCAAAATAGTTTCTCTACAACTTTATTTATGAGTAGAATTAAGAATGACAATTCTTATTGTGAGTTCCTGTCTATTAGATGGAAGTGGTGAAATCAATCAGAAAGGAGTTGATCACTATAACAACCTCATCAATGCTTTACTAGCCAAAGGTAAGCTTACATATCTATAAATTAGGCTAGCATTGATTTACACTATCAAGTCAAATCAAAACCCTTATTTCTATGGGTGAAGACCATATTTTGAAACCTGAAACCAATTTGAAGGCTGTAACCATCAGATTGTTGATAATAACTTTTTTTTTTTTTTATAAACTTGATGATAGCATTAAAAATGTCAGGCACATATCCGTTATACATTCCTATGGAGCTATGCTTATGCAATATAAGACAACATGTGCAGGAATTGAACCATATGTGACCCTCTACCATTGGGATCTTCCTCAAGCACTAGAAGATAAATACCAGGGATGGTTGAACCCCCAAATCATGTAATTGATCCTACTTTTGTACTTTTCTCTCCTTTTTTTTTTTTTTTTTTTTGTGAATTTGAATAGTTTATATGCTGGCAGTTCAAGTAACTAATCATAGTTGGTTACAGAAAGGACTTTGCAATGTATGCCGAGACATGCTTTCAGAAATTTGGTGACAGGGTGAAGCACTGGATCACATTCAATGAGCCTCATACATTTACTGTCCAAGGGTACGACGTCGGCCTCCAGGCACCAGGGCGGTGCTCTATCTTACTTCATGTATTTTGTAGGGCAGGAAACTCTGCAACCGAGCCTTACATTGTTGCCCACAATATTCTCCTTTCTCATGCTACTGTGGCAAATGCATACAAGAAAAAGTACAAGGTATGATGACTAATACTATTTCAAATCAACATAAGAAGGATGAAACATTATATGAAATAGTCATTGGTACTTGGTGTACACTAACATATGTAATCATGCTTGTATATGTCTGTGCATGCACTTATACATTGCTTGGCAGCATTCATGATTAACTAGATATAAACAACACTGCTTGATTCTTCCTTGTCCATTGTGCAGCAAAAACAGCGTGGGTCACTTGGAATAGCTTTTGATGTTATGTGGTTTGAACCAGCAACAAACTCCACAGATGACATTGAAGCTGCTCAAAGAGCCCAAGATTTTCAGCTTGGCTGGTAACTTTTAACTTTTATTCAGCTACACATTTTGGTTCAAAGAATGCTTAACAAAGAGAAAAATAAGGGTTTTAATTTTTTTTTTTTTTAAAAACACTATTATACTGGCATAATCGTTAATTGTTTACTACTTATTCCAACAAATAGCTTCTGCTATCACCAGCAATTATGTTTTGATGTAGTTTAGAGTGATGGTACTATTACTACAATTTATATTACGTAAATCTTGCAAACAAGTTTTAATAAATAAATAAAAATAATTTAGAAATTTATTTATTATGTTGTTGATGTAGCATCAATCACATCAATTGTAGTATTAATTTGTAAGCCTTTTATGGTTTTCCTAGATTTTAAATTATGTTGTTACTTAGTAGAATTGTTACATTATATTTGTAGGTTTATTGAGCCTTTGATCTTAGGGGATTATCCAAGCTCAATGAGAAGTAGGGTAGGAAACCGGTTGCCAGAATTTTCTAAATCCGAGGCAGCTCTTCTCAAGGGTTCTTTGGATTTTGTTGGCATTAATTACTATACAACATTTTATGCAAGAAAGAATTCAAGTGATTTACTCGGTAAAATACTAAACGACTCCATTGCAGACTCTGGTGCAATTACCCTACGTAAGTTAATGGTGATTCCTTTCTAAAATTGCATAAATTTTAGTAATATTGTTTGGAAAAATTACCTAGTTAGAGATAATGATCTATTTGTTTTAACTTTGTATTCTACTTTTGTCATATCGGTTTTTGTCTTTGTTTTCAGCATTCAAAGATGGGAAAGCTATTGGAGACAGGGTAAGTGTATCTAAAGCAACATATAAGTTTATATATAAGAGTGATATTAAGGATATTACAAATATGATTAAATTCTAAATCGAACAAACTGATGTAGTGATGTGCCACCAATCACAAAAGGATACTTATGAAATTTATTTATATTGTTGTTGAAGTGGCACTAATTTCATTTATTGTCACGTCAATTTATAAGTTTTTTGTACTAAAATTGATTATAGGTTTAACATTTTCTATATTCTAGGAAAGAAGGTAGCATGACATGATAGAGGGCCAACCAACACCAATCTAGCTTACATTGACCTTTTTTTTTTTTTTGGACTCGCTAGATTTTGGTGAGAGAGTTTTTTTTTTTTTTTTTTTTTTGGGTACTAAAATTAATTATAAATTGCAGGCAAGTTCTATTTGGTTGTACATAGTACCTGAAGGGATCAGAAAGTTAATGAACTACATCAAGCAAAAGTATGGGAACCCTCTAGTTATTATAACTGAAAATGGTAATCCTTTAAAAGACTCGAAGTTTTCATACCCTATAAACTAAGTTGTCACATTTTAAACAGTATTTGAGGTAAATTCTGTGTTTTCAAAAGCAACTAACTCAGTGCACTATTTCTATAATGGATTAAAAATAAAAGAATTGTTCAGATTTTTGTTCAATTTTTTCAATAGTTATTCCATTTAACCTTGTTGATTTGTATACAAGTACTTATTATTTATTTCATAAATGAACACATTTCAATGGATATCCTAAACAATGGGTCTCATTAAACAAAAATTTATCAGCAGTTAAGATGGCATGTTGTGATTGGTGTGTAATAAAAAGTAGTATTAGTGGTGAGATCATGTGCAAGTGATGTTGCACCAATCACAACTTGCAACCTTTGTAAGTTGTGAAAAAAAAATTGTGAACCTTCTTGTGTTTCTAGCATTGCTTTATTCTAAAATGTGATTCAATTATCAATATCTATAGTTTGAACATATTTATCCGCATCAATGTGCTACAGATATGATTAAAATCTCAATCTAAATCTTGTTTATCATGGTTGTATAGGGATGGATGATCCAAACAACTCATTTATCTCCATTAAAGATGCTCTAAAGGATGAGAAAAGGGTCAAATATCACAATGACCATCTAACCAACTTGCTAGTTGCAATCAAGTATGTAATAGTGTCTTCTATCAAGCAAGCACATATTCACTAGTCATTGTTGATAAGATCTATAATGGTTTGCTTTGTTGATACATGTAGGAATGATGGTTGCAATGTGAGAGGGTATTTTGCATGGTCTTTAATGGATAACTGGGAATGGGCAGCTGGATATACTTCAAGATTTGGTCTCTATTTTGTTGATTATAAAGACAAGCTCAAGAGATATCCAAAGGACTCTGTTACATGGTTCAAGCAGTTCTTGACTTCAACATAAAGATGGAGAAAAATGAAGGTGCAGCAACCGGGCTCTTCCAAATCAATGCATTGCATGTTGAATGTACAAGCAATGTCTGAAACCTTATTCTTACTTGTTCCATCTTGTTATTTTTTGAGGCATTTCATCCTAAGATATAAAGAAAATGTGTCCTTCATGTATTGATTTGAATATGTTTATTTCCAATAATCCATAGAAATAAGAAACTCTGGCTTACTTTACCATTAGCCGCAAAATGAAATTGTTTTTCCTGCACTTTTCTTCTTCATTAACAAAAAATTACACAACTTTTAGCACACAAAAATTACTACACTATTGACCCCCCTAGAAAAAAAAATCCTGGAGCCACCACTGTTAAATTGCACCTAGGGCAGCATTTGTTTTTGTATAGTTTCTTAAATATCATTGTTCACAATTTATAGTTCAGTATTTGCCATTGTTGAGGCCAATTTGTTATGTGGTATGGCCATTCATATTTTCTAAAATCAATTTCCCAAGCCCCGAACCTAGGAAGAATTAAAAATCTTAAATTGGGGGTTTCCGCAAGGTTGGGTGAAATGGTTAAGTAGAGTTATTGATAACGCATTTTACCCAATTCTGTTCTTTGATTATTTGAAATCGGCTTTCCTAGGTTTAGGTGGTAGTGTACCGAGAATCCTAGCCATAATAGTTTTGACAATTGTCCTTACTTATATGAACTATAGGGGATTGTCTATTGTGGGATGGCTGCTTGTAATTTTAGGGATTTCCTCACTTCTTCCTTTTGTGGTTATGGGGATTGTTGCATATCCGAAGCTAGAGCCTTCTAGATGGTTAGAGGTAAATCTACATGAAGTGGATTGGAATTTGTATTTGCACACTCTATTCTGGAATCTAAATTATTGAGACTCAATAAGCACAGTTATTGGTGAGGTGAACAACCCAAAGAAAACTCTTCCAAAGGCTTTGATTTATACTTTGATATTGGTGGTGCTTGGTTATTTCTTCCCTATTTTTATTGGTTTTGTTCCAGTCAATGATGAGTTATGGTCTAAGGGTTATTTCTCTAAAATTGCTAAAATTCTTCGGGGAAATTCATTGAGATGGTGGATCCATGCCGCTTTAGCAATGTCAAATATGGGCATATTTCTAGCTGAGATGAGCAATGACTGTAGCTTTTGGGTATGGCAGAATGGGGAATGTTGCCTAAGTTCTTTAGTAAGAGGTCTCACTGTGGAACTCCTATGATTGAAATTTTGATTTCAGCTTCTAGTGTGCTATTATTGTCATTGTTTAGCTTCCAAGAGATTGTAGCAGCAAAGAATATCCTATATTGTTTTGGAACAGTTGTAGAGTTCATCTCATTTGTATGGTTAAGAGTTAAACATCCTAGTACATCTCGGCCTTACAAGATACCTGTAGGAATAGTTGTAGCCATTATTATGTGTATTCCTCCTACCATATTGATCTGCGTTGGGTTGACCTTTTCCTCAAGCAAGGTGTTATTTTTATGTCTTTACACTATCATGGTTGGGCTTGTGATGTAGTCGTGTCTCAAATATATTGAGAAAAAGGGATGGATCAAGTTCTCCATCAATTCTAACCTCCCAGATCTTTCCGAAATTTTCATGCCATAATGATTAGGTTGATAGAGAGATTTAGAATGATTGTTTTGGTTTGGCCATTATTTTCTTTCTTTGGTTAGCATCCATCATAGGTAAGTAATGTTTGTCATCTTGCAATATTGAACTGATATGTTACTATCTATTCTTTATGTATTGCCAAATTTGGTTAAACATTTTGAATGTGCAGTTAAGTGGGTTTTTACCTTTACTTTGCCTGAAAATCTTCCTTTGCTTATGTTTTGTTTTCTGGTTCATGAATTGTTGTCACCTTGAAATTTTCAAGCCCATCCTTGTCCTTGATTTTAGATTCATTCAGCAAGATTTGGAAGATATATGGTCCTCCTTTGATCACTCAAACCATGAACCAGTCAACTGCTCTTGTTTAGGATATGTATTAGTTTGTTGAATAAATTGAGTTTGCATGTGTAGTTGAGTAGGTTTTTACCTTTATTTTGCATGAAAATCTTCCTTTGATTATGTTTTGTTTTCTGGTTCATGAATTTCTGTCACCTTGAAATTTTCAAGCACATCCTTGTCCTTGATATTAGATTTATTCAACAAGATTTGGAAGACATATGGTCCTCCTTTGATCACTCAAACCATGAACCAGTCAACTGCTCTTGTTTAGGATATGTATTAGTTTGTAAAATAAAATATGTTTGCTTGATAGTACTGACTTAACAGGAGTGGTTGGCTGTAACAAGCATCGGCTTTGTCAGGGTGCCAGACAGTTCCTAGCCATCCTGAGGACCAGATTGCCCACTTTCTCCGATATTCAACATTTGAAACTAACAAGTTGGTGCTTGTTATAGCCAACCGCTCCTGTTAGGTCAGCACTATCAAGCAAATACAATTTATTCTACAAATTAAAACATATCCTGAACAAGAGCAGTTGATTGGTTCATGGTTTGAGTGATCAAAGGAGGACCATATGTCTTCCAAATCTTGCTGAATAAATCTAATATCAAGGACAAGGATGTGCTTGAAAATTTCAAGGTGACAACAATTGATGAACCAAAAAATAAAACATAATCAAATGAAGTTTTTCATACAAAGTAAAGGTAAAAACCCACTTAACTGCACATTCAGTACTATCAAGCAAACTCAATTTATTCATGATGGTGTATTATAAAATAAGAAACTTCAAGCTCGTCCATGAAGGTCGTCCATGGCAATAATAAAGTGGACTGGGTAGAACCCTCATCCGTGACAAGGTTGTCCATCCAAAAAGATGCTTGGACGACCACCACATTCCTATTTCAGAGTTTACCAAGTAAAAATTTGGGTTCATCACTACAAACTGTTTCCAATGACAGTTATGGAAAACAAGACTAAAAAATATAACTTCTGTAGCAATTATAGAAGTTGACTCCAAATCTTTCGAGCTCCTCAATGATAGGAGAAGTTACTGGACAAGTAACTGCCTCAAGGACATGTTATATAAGCACTCATCTCAGACAAACAAAAAAAAGTATTTTCCCTTTATACAATTTCCATAAGTTTGGAGTTCTAAATTTTGAAGAGAGAAACTAACTTCATCATCGGAGGGTTTGTAGCCAGTTAACCCCAGTCTCTTTTGATTCTCTGTTTTCTCTTTTTTGGGTCCTTCAGAAACATTAACATCCACGCCATCCAGTCTACTGGTTTTCTGAGCATTATCAATTCAACAAACTAATACATATCCTGAACAAGAGCAGTTGACTGGTTCATGGTTTGAGTGATCAAAGGAGGACCATATGTCTTCCAAATCTTGCTGAATGAATCTAAAATCAAGGACAAGGATGGGCTTGAAAATTTCAAGGTGACAACAATTCATGAACCAGAAAAAAAACATAATCAAAGGAAGATTTTCATGCAAAGTAAAGGTAAAAACCCACTTAACTGCACATTCAGAATGTTTAACTAAATTTGGCATTACCTAAAGAATAGATAGTAACATATTAGTTCAATATTGCAGGATGACAAACATTACTTACCTATGATGCTAACTAAAGAAAGAAAATAATGCCAAACCAAAACAGTCATTCTAAATCTCTCTATCAACTTGATCATTGTGGCATGAGAATTTTGGAAAGATCTAGGAGGTTAGAATTGATGGAGAACTTGATCCATCCCTTTTTCTCAATATATTTGAGACACAGCTGCATCACAAGCCCAACCATGATAGTGTAAAGACATAAAAATAATACCTTGCTTGTGGAAAAGGCCAACACAATGCAGATCAATATGGTAGGAGGAATACACATAAAAATGGCTCCAATTGTTCCCACAAGTATCTTGTAAGGCCGAGATGTACTGGGATGTTTGACTCTTAACCATACAAATGAGATAAACTCTAAAACTGTTCCAAAACAGTATAGGATATTCTTTGCTGCTATAATCTCTTGGAAGCTAAACAATGACAATAATAGCACACTAGAAGTTGAAATCAAAATTCCAGTCATAGGAGTTCCATGGCAAGACCTCTTACCAAAGAACTCAGGCAGCATCCCCCGTTCTGCCATACCCAAAAGCTGGAAAGAGTCACTACTCATCTCAGCTGGAAACATGCCCATATTTGACATTGCTGAAGTGGCATGGATCCACCATCTCAATGAATTTCCTCGAAGAATTTTAGCAATTTTAGAGAAATACCCCTTAGTCCATAACTCATCATTGATTGGAACAGAACCAGTACCAATCAAAATAGGGAAGAAATAACCAAGCACCACCTATATCAAAGTATAAGTCAAAGCCTTCGGAAGAGTTTTCTTTGGGTTGTTCACCTCACCAATAACTGTGTTTATTGAGTCCCAATAATTTAGATTCCAAAATAGAGTGTGCAAATACAAATTCCAATCCACTTCATGTAGATTGATCTCTAACCATTTGGAAGGCTCTAGCTTCGGATATGTGACAATCCCCATCACCACAAAAGGAAGAAGTGAGGAAATCCCTAAAATTACAGCAAGCCATCCCACAATAGACAATCCCCTATAGTTCATATAAGTAAGGACAACTGTCAAAACTATTAGGGCTAGGATTCTTAGTACACCACCACCTAAAACTGGGAAAGCCGACTTCAAATAATCAAGGAATAGAACCGAGTAAAGTGCGTTATCAATTACTATTGGATTATTATCTAAATCACTGTATAATAAGTTAAAGGAGATTCTTAAAAAATAAAATAAAATAAAAAAATTGCTTGAAGACTTTGTCATTGTCAAAATGATTTAAATCTTCAATAGGTCTTTTTGTAATTTTAGAATTAAAACAATAGACTAGGATCTTTCCTAGTCCTATGGTTACTTCTAAACCTTTTATTTAGGCTCTGGGATAATCCTAAGCCATGGCTTTTAGTTCCCAGTGATATCTCAAGAGATCTTTACTGATTATAAAAATTTAGAATAATACTTGAAAATTTCATTAGAGATATCTTGGCTTAAATACCATAAATATTGATCTAGATATTGGGAAAAATATCAAAAAACTTAAAATTATCGATATAATGTAAGTTTTTTTTTTTTTTTTTGGAAACAATATATAATGTAAGTTATAATATATAAATAGAAATGGGTTCCAATTAACTCAACTGGTAAAGTTTCTAATAATTGAATAAGAGATCTATGGTTCAATCTCCGCTTACAACAAAAATCGATTGGTATATAAACAGAAAAATTATAAATATATATTAAAAAAGGGAAAAAAAATCAATAAGTCTTCACATCTGTTGACATAAACTATTGTTACTCCAATTATAACAAGTCATATTAACTTTTAAAGTATAAATTACCACAAAAAATATTGGTCATCGTTATTTATTCTTCTTCTCTTTTTATTTAGATTCTATGGGAGGCAAGATTCAAACTATAGATATAGGTACCATAAAAAAAGTCATTATCACTGGGCTATTACTTCAACCCCTCATTTGAAATTGCTCATAGTACATAAAACTTAGGCACTAAATACCAAAATCAACAAACAACATTTTTCACACCTAAAGCTTTCATCTACAACCTAGAAAGCACGGACGCGGCTGGGAGGGTGCCGCACTCGCGTCCAACGCGGCCCGACGCGGGACGCGGCGTTCGACGCGGTTGCCCGCACGTCGGTGTCGCGTTTGAGTTTTTTTTTTTTTTTTTCTCAGATTCGGGCCGACTCGGCTTGATTCGCGCAGACGCAGCTCGATTCGCGCCGAATCAGCTTCGATTCGCTCCGAACCGGGCTAATTCAGGCAAAATCGGGCCGTATTGGGTCGTATCGACCAGCAACCGATACAGCCGATACGGCCGAAACATGCCGGAAAAGGCCGAAAAAGGCCGAAATCTGCCTTGAATCTGGTCGAAAAATCCGAAATTCTCACCTCAGAGGCATATTAATGTGTTTCTTGCCTTCTTCTTTCTTTGTTTTGTGAATCAAAGCATAGTAATGTGTTTTTTAAAAATATTTTAATAGTAAAAATATATAGAAAATATAAATAAAAATATTTTTAATAATTTTTTAATCGCCGAGTCCTGCCGCACCCGCACCCTACTTTTTCAAAAATTGCCGAGTCCCGCACCCGCACCCAAGTCCCGAAACGCACCCGTGCTACATAGTCTACAACACACAAAATTAAAATCTTTTTCAAACATTGTAAAGGTCTCTTGTAAGCTGTAACTAACACCCTAGCATCGATCATCCTTCTTTTTGGTCATCCAAATAGGATTGGTAACGTGGCAAAAAGCCAACAGGGATCCAAGGATGTATCACAAACAAAACTGTTTTCACAACAAATTTCACACTTGCTAAATTAGCAAGTTATTGATTCTAATAAATAGATTCACGACTTACACAACTTCATTATCTAATATTAACAACTTATCACCTTAAATAATTGTGAAATTTATTATAATTTTATTGTGCCTCTAGACTTATTGTTATTCAATACTCTCAAAATAGAACGATGTGATACATTCTCCTTTCACATGAATGGTAAGTCCACTAATTAAATTCATAACTTGTAATGAGATCTATCGTTCATACAACTAGTCGCTAACCCATACGATGCACGGGAAAGCAATTGACTATGAAAAAAAAAATTCAACAATGAGTAAAGAATTTAAATTTATCTCATCATAGTCATAAGAGTAGTTTTAGGACCATATTATTTTACAACTTTTTGACACAACTTTGACGTGACAGTGGTAGAATGTTGTTTATGCACGAAAAATTATTTATAATAAAATTTAAGAAATTTAGAAATAGAAAATTGGGTCAATAATATGCATATTATAGACATTTTGCTAGTTAGTATTTAACTGCTATGCTTTTCTCAATCCTACTTAATCGTAGTAATAACAATATAAACAATTCAAAATATGAAACAATATTAAAATTATAACACCTAATTCTATTATCTTTTATGTTGAATCCGAACAATTAATCAATCAACCAAAAATCATAGCTTTAATTAAGAAAACAAAAAATCACATGAACCCAAATAAAAAGCATTTAAGGTAAAGAATTAAGATCAATCTACTGAGACGCAAATACCAAAAACCCCAAGACTTAAAACTTCGAAATTTATAGAATCCCCAAATTCTACTTCAAAATCAAATAAAACCCTTCAAATTCAAAAAATTTATATATATCATACCAAATAAAAATTCTAAACATAACAAAAGAATAAGATAGAAAGAAAAACTCAACAATAAGTCACATGGATGAAGAAAAACAGCACTAGCAATAGCCAGGGAATGTACCTACCACAGTCACCAATATGTCAAGTGATGAGCTACTCAATCTTCCTCATCCTCAAATCGCGATGTGTCATCTGAAACCTTCACCTCTATGTCTACCTCCATCTCTGTCTCTGCTGACTCCTTGCTCTCCAAATCCTCATTTGGTTGAGCAGATCCATCGTCTTTTCATCCAAAACGAAAAAAGAAAAAAAAAAGAACAGATGTCATAATATATCAAAGCTCAAAGCCTGTACCATAGAAGTTCACCAATAACAATTGGAACTGTTCTCTGATGATGTAATAAATGTAGAAAAATTGTCACATATCTTAAATCTCCAAACCAGATTAAAGAGTAGCAATGACATTTTACACATCGAACAAAAGACCCAAAAAATTGAAGCCACAAATTAGAAACACATACCTACGATGGTAGACTTGGCTTGGCAGCAGGCTGAGGGGCTATAGTGGCACCGTTCAGTTTGGAGTTTGGACTGAAGGTTTGTTTTCTCGATCTGGTTTATATGGTCAGGTTGTTGAAGGATACTTAGGGTTTGTTTTCTCGTCTGGGGTGTATATATGTGTATATATATATGGGTAAATTCCACTAATCACCCTTGAGGTTTGGGTTAATACAAATCAGGTCCATGAGATTTCAAAATTAACCACTTTAGTCCCTAAAGACAATTTTTTCCCTAAACACCGTTAGCCTCTGTTAGCTTCTCTCTTCTCTCTCTTCACGGTAGCCTCTGTTAGCTCATCTTTCTCTCTCTCTCTCTCTCCCCCTCCTGTGAAAATGCAAACTGAGCAAAGACAAACCCAAATCCAAAAAACCCAGCAAACCCTCACTTTTTTTTGTTGAGAGCAGAGGCCCTTCAATGTCCAATGCCTCCATCCCCTTACCCTCTCAAGCCTCACCACATATCAACCCCTCTCTCTCTCCCTAAATAAAAATTGATCAAAAAAAAAAAAAACAGAGCAAGAGAAAGAGAGAAAAAAAATGAAGCAGAGTTCACCTGAGGCGGTCTCATCGTCATCCTCTGCATTCGTCCAATCATCGTCATCCCTTGCCATAACCACCACCTCAGCTACAAAACCCTAAATCCAAAAAAACCCAACAAACCCACCACGACACCACCATATCTTAACCCACAACCACCATTGGCCAGAAAACTCAACCAAATCCACAGCAACAAAACCCAAATCCTTCAACAAAACTTAAATCCAAAAAACTTGTAGTAAACCCACCACTCCATCGGAACCCACAACCACCCCCACTGCAAATCGAACTCAGGCCACAGATCCATTACTTGAGACCACAACCACCACCTCACCACCATCACTACAAAGCCCACAACCACAAACCAAAACCATAAACCACCGTAGACCCACGCTCTGTGGAGACCATCGCCTTCAAGAATGTCGCTACGGTGTTAGGCTCGATGGAGAGTGGTGTGGAGGACCTAACTTGGCTGAACAAATTTGGAAAATTTGTGAAGGGACGGCGGATAAGAGAGGAGAGGTTGAACGAGAGAAAGAGAGAAACAGAGGGATGAGAGGGAGAAAGAAAAATAAGTAACAGAAGTTAACTCCGTTAGGATAAAATTTCCTTAGGTACTAAAGTGGACAATTTTAAAATCTCATAGACCTGGTTGGATATTAGCCCAAACCTCAAGGGTTGATAGTAGAATTTATCCTATATATATATATATATATATTATAATGATGAGTTTGAGTAAATGATAATGATTTATTTTTTAAATATTGTGGTGACGTTGTGAAAGCTTTAAAGCTTCGGTTTTATATAATATATATATATATATATATATATAAATATATATATATATATATATATATTTATATTTATATATATATAAAATAAGAGTTTGCTTCGAACCACTAAAGCTCTTTTATATTTATGAGATCTTCAATTTAAAATTTTCTTTGGACCACTTTTAGAATTTTTTTTTCATAATAACGTAGTCTTAGTGTGTGGAACAAGTGGACAATTATATAGAGGTCTATATATATATATATATATATATATATATATATATTTTTTTTTTTTTAAAAAAATTTATTTATTTACTTGGCCACTATTGTATCATTATGAATGAATGTGGGCCATCACCCATACCAGGCCCATCAAGAGCCCATCCTTCCAGTCTTTCATTTTCCTCTAAACCCTCAGTTCCACTCCGAGGGTTTTCCATTTTCCATTTTCACCGGACGAAGAAGAGCACCATCCATTGTTGCTTTTGCTCAGGGGTGGCCCTAGACATTTTAAGGCCTAAGGCGAGAACTAAAAATATGGCCTTTTTTATACTTATATATTAATTAAATTAATGTTTATTTAATATTTTTATATTATATTTTTCATCATTATTTTCATTTTGTTCTAAATTATTTTGAGGTTCATTATCAAGATTTGTTGTATTGCAAAATTGAACATCATTTTCTTCTAAATTATTTTGGTGAATTTCTTGTTCATTTGTGATATTTTCATCTAAATTTTGTGTTATATTTTGTTTATTACTAATAACAAATTTATTCATTGATCCTTTTTGAGACTCAATTAATTTTTTTTTTTTCTTTTTTTAAGTTTTTCATATCCAGATGCATATTTTTTAGTAGACATTTCTAATCAAACAATATATTTATAAAGACTAAAATAAAAAATAACTTTCAAGTGTAGAGCAAATGAGAAATAGAACTTGATTTATATAAAATGTATTGTTGTAGTTTCACTGAACAATAACAAGTTTTTAGCAATCTCAACCTGCATAAATTAAAAAAAAAAATTAAGCACAAGCATAACAAAAATTTAAGTACAACCATAACACTGACACAAAACTTATTAATAAGACCCACCCAAAAAAAAACAAAAAAAACACAAAACAAATCCTATCTATAACCCAAAAAAAAAAATGCAGGCTTTTAAAAAAAAAAAAAAAAAAACTTGAAGGCCCAAAGTTAAAGCCCAATCCATGGAGGGTCCAGGCAGCCATGATGATAAACTGATAAGTGATAAACAAAGTTACAAAAGCAGCCAGGGACAGGGAGGGCCCAAATAAACAAAGTAATCTTAAGTTCTTAACAAAAAAAATGGCCCAAATATTTATAATTTTACACCTGATTCCTGAACCTCAGAACCTGATACGGTGAGGTGAGGTGAGGTGAGCAGTTGAGACTTGAGAGAGGCGGAGAGCAGAGAATCAGAGAGAGGCTGAGGCTTGAGCCTTGAGCTGTTGTCTGTTGAGCGAACAGTGGAGACTGGAGACTAGAGAGAGGCGGAGAGCAGAGACTAGAGAGAAAGGTAAATTTTTTAGGGTTTTGATTTGTCATTGTTTTGTGGTTAATCTCTTAGACCGGATTTGTAGTTTATCTGGTTGTTTTTTGGTCAATGATTTTGTTTAGAACCAATGTTTAATAGGATTTACCAAAATTTTTGTTTTTTTGGTTAAAAATTATTTTTGTAATCAACAATCATTCTCTTAATCTTCACGAATGCAGATTTTTTTTTTTTTTTGAAAGAACAATGCAATCTCTACGTGGGAGCATCCGATTGGTCCGGAGGCATTGCTCAAACAACGTTGATTTGAAATCAAACGGTTCTCACTTTGCCACTGCCACTGCCAAATTTCATGGCAGCTCAATTGGGTTTTCAAATCCTCGCTTTTTAGGGTCCCTCTCCAAATTTGTATGTGTTCTCACTCATTGTACCCTAATGTACTACCATCTTCAGCATGTTTATGTTTTTTTTTTTTTAGTTTTGATTTATTTATTTATATATTTATTAGTGTTATATAAGCTAAGAATCATGGGCACGTTGAAAAAATTGGACACTCTTGTAATTGGGTTTAATCCAAGTTAAATGGTTGTTAAATGTTAAGTTGGAAAAATTTGTGATTTGGTTAAATCTGTCTCAGTAGTTATAATGCTTTGTTAATTTTTATTTGGTGATTTTGCTTAACATTTTCACTCTATTGGATATTTTGTCAGTTGAAAAAACATTTCTGTTAACTTGCATTTTCCGTCGTACCAAGCACCAGAAAATGCAGAAATTCTCTAAGTAACTCAACTACTTGAGCAAAAGTAAAAGTATCGTCTTTGGAACCTTGCTCGTTGAAAGGGATTTCGTTTTTTGGGGGGTCAAGTGTATTTGAAGGAAAAGAAAAGCAGATGAGACTCATTGAGTATGACTACTTAACTAGCACACACAAGAATTTGAATAGATGATATTCAGAAGAGAATTACCATCATATCAGCTAAAATAGGTAGAATGGTACTAAAAAAATCCTGAGTTGGGATCGATTGTTTGTGCTAAAAAATCCTGTGGAGCACCTGCTAATTTTTTGTCCGGTAGCTCATTCTTTGTGGATGTATATGCTTCAGTTGTTTGGGATAGATTGGGTCATGCCAGGTTCAACTGCAGACTTATTACTTTGTTGGTATCATTGGCTTGGGAAGCATAATTCTAATATTTGGAATTGGTTTTAGGCTATTTAATGTGGACTATTTGGATTAAATGGAATCGGCGTTCTTTTGAGGATACTGGGAAATATTTGGCTCAGTTGTTAGGTTTATGCCAATAGACCCTCTTTAATTGGTCTCGGTGTTGGGGTCTCTTGGATTTTTCTACACTTATGGATTTTCTTTTGTCTCTTAGAAGAGCTTAGTGGTTGCTTGTTACTTTTTTATTCTTTTTACTCTTTGTTCACTACCGTGAACTCTATGTATTTTTCCTACTATTCCTTTTTCAATAATATTTTCTTCTTACTTATCAAAAAAAAAAAAAAAATCCTGAGTTGTGATTTATTACATTATATCAAATAAAGAACATATTCCAATTTTCTATTAGCTGAAGACAGATTCAGAGACTACAGGGTCTTGGAGTCCATCAAGGATAAAACAGAAGGAAGAGAACATAAAATCCAACTCTAGAAAACAGTAAAATTTGATTATCAAAAAAAAAAAAAAAGAAAAAAAAAACTGTCTTAATAGTATTTAGTATCAGCCAATTTGGATATTTAGTGTGGTTGATTAGTTGTTATAGGTTTAATTATGAGTAAAATTTTGCTAAATGTTGGGGAACTTATAGAGGTTTGAAGCAACATTGTGTTATGCGTCTTTGTCAATCAATACATGTGTCAAACGTTTCTTTGATCTTGATGTTGTCGAGCTTGATAATAAAGTGAAATTTGTTGGTTATGATAATAAAGTGAGCTTGATGTGTGGAATAATGAGTGTGGATGGCCACCAATCTTTCAATTAGTGTGGAATTGAGTTCCAATAGGCATATGTACTGTTTTGGGGGTTAAGTGGTTGATTGTCTGAAGATCCATATCTTGTCTCTTAGATGCAATATGAAGATGCTACCAATGAGCTCTAGCTCAAATCACTCTTCCTCTTGTAAAAGCAAGGTGGAGGGTGAAGTAATGATAATAATACACTGGGTGCATGTGTAATTACCAATATTTAAAAAAGAAGGAAAAAAAAAAGGCAATATAGAGATGCTTCAGGCAAGTATGTTACTGTTAACAGCTGCAAAAGTGACTGATAATAAATTATGATCTTTGTTAATGCTATTCCCGAAGATTTTTGGAGTTGTGTTCACAGGTTATTTGTCTTTTACTCCACCTCTGTGACTTTGAAATCTAGAGAATTGATACCAGCAGAACTTCTTTCACTTAACATGCATTTTATGCTTACCAATTTTTGGGAAAATTAATTATTAGCCAATGAGCTTTATGCGTTTCATACTTTGAATTAGAAAGGTGCAGTTGGGCGATTACACTTCACGGTTTACATTGTTTAACATTTATTTGTGGAGGGAATTTTTTTTGGTGAATTATTAGCTATTATTTTTTCTCAAATCAAGACATCTTTGTATGATGTTTACAAATTTGTTCTTGCAGACAAGAATTGGCACCCAAGCAGCTATGGCAACACTATCTAATAATGGCATACCTTCAGTATCAGTGTCAAGCAGAAGTTCTAGGCCAGGTTTGTTACATTGGGCAGCTGTGCTACCTCCTTTCACTAGCAGATGCATTACAACAGTTGAAAATACTGTTGAATCAGTTTCACAGGATTCTTCTGCATCTATCCCTGAAGTAACACCTAGGATCAAATTTAAGAGGCTCGATAAAACTGCCAAGCACATAATGCAGGCACGCATCTTTGTGTTGCTATTATAGTAATCAATAGTATCATCGTCTTTTCCTCAATTTGATAATAATTGGTATTGTACTTCACAGATTTTAGATAAGGAAGCTGTAGAGGAAGTCAGGGAGAACCGAGAAATACCTGATATAAAACCTGGTTATATTGTGCAACTCAAAGTGGTATAGCAAATTCTTTTTAAGAGGATGTTGTTGCTATTGTTATGTCGGTTAAGTAAATTTGTTCATTATGATCCTTCATATGAACAGGTAGTACCTGAGAACAAGCGACGTGTTTCGGTTCTGAAAGGCATTGTTATAGCAAGGCGTAATGCTGGTTTAAATACTACATTCAGATTAAGGAGGCTAGTGGCTGGGGTTGGAGTTGAATCTCTCTTCCCGCTGTAAGTATTTTGAGGTTCCTTTTTGCTCTTTTAAGTAAAAATGGCCCTTTAATAAGCATTGGCCTTGCTGCTTTTAACTGGAAAAGTAACTTCCTGGTTTTTGCCGTGTGGCTTCGCAGCAACATTTGATAGTGCCAGTAGTCATTCCACAGAAGCCTTCTCATCATTTTGCCAACATTAAATAGTGCCAGTAGTCATTTTTATATGCATAATATGTTGTTAATCAAATCTTGAAATACCACAGACGAGGGGATTCTATTGAACTTGTGTATCTTAGACTTCCAAGTTCCAATATAATGATTGGCAATGTAATAAGTTGTTTCACTTTTATCTTTTCAATTAAGAGAAAAGGGGGTTGGAGGGGGGTGGGGGGAGTCATGCACAGATGTGGAGTCAATAATAAAAGCAGTAATCTGTAAAATTATTCTTTTAATAAGTGGACGTGGGGGAAAAGATTGGTGTTGTTTTTAACAAATCTTGTTGATACAAGTATTAGCAGTTCTGTTGCCACAATATGAAGTGGATTCACATTCACTTGCTGTAAAGAAAAAATAAAAGAACAATTTATAAGTTTCTTATCTAAATTCTGCACAGGTGTATTTTCCTAGTAACAACATTGTTTACCCAATTTGAAATTATGCGGTTGAATATGGATGTAAATAAACTATAATCAAATTTGAAACTAAGGTCAAACTTTTGGAGTTTGTTAACTAATTACCTCCTTATGCATCACATATATGGTTTTAGCTATCCTCATCATTTGTTGTAATGTATGACAGATATTCACCTAACATAAAGGAGATAAAGGTGCTGGACAAGAAGAAAGTGAGAAGGGCCAAGCTTTACTATCTCAGGGACAAAATGAATGCACTTAAGAAGCAATAGTTGATAGCCAGTTGGAGATCAAAAATATTTTTCAAGAAAAATGGTAGGTTTGTTAACAATGTGATTTTGTTTTCTATTTATTAAGTCAGCTTTAGCCACAGGATCTTGTTAAATGTTGAGGTCTGTGGAAGAAATGAGTGCTTCAAAGAAATACTGAGGAAATTGGCAATGCTGATAAATTTTTAATGTTCACAGCTATGTACTGGGGTTAAGCAATGTTATGAATCTGTGCATCTTTTTAAAGGGTGCAGTGCTGGTGTTTCTGTACCAAATATAAAACGGACATCGTTGCCATGGGTCTGCTGTACTATTGATGGTTCTTAATAGAGGCAGTGGGGGGAAGAGCAAATAAATTGATCTATGCTGATATGTCTGTGATCATTAGCTTGATTTCCTCATTAAGGTGGAAATACATGTTTGGTAGGTTGGTGTGCAATTTGGAAGTTACCCTATGCAGCAAATTTTTTCATGGTTATGCACTATGACTATGATTTGAATTATTTTTGCAAAATCATGCGATTATTCAAGTTAGGGCATGCTTGGAACGAATGGAGATGAAAGGAGAGGAGAGTAGAGAGGAAGATGTTCAGTATATGCTAAAATTTAGTACATTCCGGTCACCTTTCCCTTTTCCCCCATCTCCCTTTGTCCCAACATAGTATTAGGCTTAACTTTATGAGCTTTGCTAAAGACACCGAAAACTTAAACAAAAAATTTCATACCAATCTCACAGTTTACTTCACTTGGATCTACCACAATGCACAAGTAGTGAAAAGGTCTGAAATTTTTCTATGATTTCAGTGATATAGACTTTTCTCTTCATTTAATCGTGGGATTTTCTCAGACTGTTTATAGTTGTTCTTTATTTTTATTTTTTTGGGCCAGAAAATAAAAGAGATGTGTTATATATGGAACATGTTCTCTTTTTTCTTGAGCCAGTGAAATTTTTCATTGGCTTGGTTTCAACGTTTGGCTTGGAAGTGGAAGTTTTATCTTATTTCAGGTGGTTCTCTCAAGTACTTCCTGTACCCCTTAAAATAATTCAAGGGTTTCATGTTTTTTGTTTGACAGATGATACAGAGAATCTTGATTGAAATTGTTGAACTTTTTAACAAGTTAGGCCTCTAGTTGAAAATAATTCAAGGGTTTCATGTTTTTTTGTTTGACAGATGATACAGAGAATCTTGATTGAAATTGTTGAACTTTGTAACAAGTTAGGCCTCTAGTTGAAACTTAACTTTCTTTGATCATATCATATGTTGAGCAGAATCAAATCTATTTAACCACTACTCACTAATCAAGCTTATAACATACGCACTTGCATCCATGCGGATTAGAATCTTTGTAGTGTAATTTCTACCATAAAATTCTTAAATAGTGATTATGAATCATATAAATTTTGTCACAGATTATTAATAAATAGATGCGAAAATAATAATGGATCAAACATTTACCCTTAAAATTTATGAACTCTCATCCATACACAGATTAACGCCTATGTAGTATTAATTCCACTAAATTACTTCAATAAAACTTCAATGAGAATACATATATAATAATAACTTCAGGAACCTTGAAGTAATTATCCTAATTAGTGGCACCCGTTACACAATCAACACATTAACCACTAAAGGTTATCAACATATTGTAATTATCCCTTTAAAAAAAAATACAACTTGGATTTATAGGATTTGTATGCTTTTCAAAAGCAAACTGTTGAATTGCACCAAGCTGAGATTTGATCTAGCTTGTAATTCGTTTATAATGATGATCTTTCTTTTCTTTGTCATATAAAAAACTGATTCACGCCGCAGATAACGCAGCAAGTTTTTTTGTGTGTGTTTATATGTGAAGAAAATTCCGTATTCCATTTTTTGATTTTTCTCCTTTCTTAGACTTTCGTGTGTGATTTTTAGGCAGCTGATCCCTCCATTCTCTTGCACTGAAATTGACAAAAAAGTGAACAAAACTTTGAATCGAATAACACAAATTTGTCTGTATGTGACCCACAAATTGAACAAACTAGGGGCCTTCTATGAGGTAGGTAGTGCATCATTTGTGATAAGGACCTGTACAGTACCAAATTGGGAAGACAACAAAAATTATATTTCATATTCCACATGTAGGGACACAAAATCTTCAACGGCCCAGCGACGATGTTGGGCTTGCACCCGGAAGGTCCCTCATAATAGTATTTGTAGAGAGTGGGGTTAAAAGGCCAGCGTTGGATCACAGGATGACATTTCGGGCCGGACTTTAGATAAACCAACATGAGATAAAGCTTTGGGCTGGATATTCAGACCCTTCAATCTTGTATTTAGGAGGATCTGGCTCCTCGGATCGTGTCCGAGGAGCGATGGTGTTGTCCCCGGTTGCCCGTTGGAGGGTTTTTAGGTGGTGTCCGGCGTATATTCTCCAGACATTCTCTTTCATCAAGTCTTTTTTCAGAAGCTCCATGGGACCCCCCCTCTTTGGTCACATAACATTCTCTTTTATACTAACCTACGTTCGTTGTCCTTCGTCCACGTGTAGGGTCGATCTCTCCTGGACAGATATCTGTCCCATCAGTCTAGTCCAAAAATTGCTGGAGATGATCCATAAAGCCTAAGATCCCGGCTCTGTTAGGGGCAGTGTCATGTCAGGGAAGGGTATTAAAGACAACTTCCCCAGGATATTTTCTGATCTTTCTAGTGTACTCGTGTTTCATTCCTATCCCTGAGATTTTGGGCCTGCCGAGGACGAAACCGTCCTCGGCTATGTCTTCGGGCTATTTCTATGTTTCCTAGTTTCGAGCTTGGGCCCTGGCCTCCTTCAGTTTAAGACCGGTGGGCTTCCTATAAGCGTGTGGGCCGGACCCATAAATTATTGGACCCCACATTAGCCCCTCAAAATCCTGCTGTCCAACATCATGGTAGGGCAGGTGGATTTTGATGATGTCAAGCCCTTATTGCCGTTCACTTTCTTCGGATCTTGATCAACTCTGGCGACTCTTCCCCTCCACAAGGAACGCACCAGTCTACGAGGCGTTTTTCCTGGATTTACGCACGTTGCCGTTATGCTGCGTGGTTATCTGCAACGTGTCTTTAATGCCTTCCCATTTACGAGGCTTCCCAGATGCGACGGTTACTGATGGTGTGGGAGGATGAAGCGGCGCGTTATACTCTGGATTCCCCTGGGGATCTGAGCGCGTTGCATACCCCCTTCTTCGTTCCCTATATAAAGAGAGAAGAATGAGGGTGACACTCTCATATCTGAATCCCTCACGTTCTTCTCAGAATCCACTTCCTCCATCCGGTTACTCCCTATTCCATAATACTTCTCTCATAGTAATCCACCATGAACAGATCTTTCTTTTCCCAGAAATACCATGTCCTGATAAAACTTGAGATGGCCCGGTCGGGGCAAGGATGGCGGAGGCTTAAGATTTGCCTCCCCATTCTTTTAGCCAAAATCCGAAGCAGGGACTCGTCACACCCCATTTCTGGTGTGACTGAGTCGAAAACCTCCCTTGTCATCTCCATCCGCTCTCTCATGAGCATACCTAATATGGCTCCCCTTCTCCCTCTTTTGCTCCTTTTACTTTCTTTTCATTGCTTCCCTCTTCTTCTCCTCCTTCCCGCTCATGTCCTCCATCTTCTTTTTCCCTTGCATTCTTCAGTGACAAGAGCTTGCTGAAGTGCTTCCATGTCTTCTAATTCTTCTTCCTTCTCCTTCATTATTTTTGTATAAGGATCTTCTCCTGATATGAACAGTTCTGAGGCATAGATTTCAGAGAGACTTTGAAGGCGAGTTCAGAAGACACTTGATGGTTTACTTATTTGTGTTACGGATGTTGTTACTGTTTTAGCAGCTCAATTTTTTTTGTATAGGCTTGTTTAAGCCCTTCCTTGTATGTTGTAACAATTTTTCATATTAATAAAAGTGATTGTTACTCTATTTCGTATGTTTTGTCTATATATTTTAACAAATGTGAAAGCGCTGCTCGGCATAATAGTATAGCATTTGAATCAATAATAACTAAGGCCAAGGTAATCGTTCCTAAAAAGATGCCACGATAACTTTAACAAAATTATTATTCAACATGGCAATCCGACCAGTGAGGAATGAGACTTATCTTAAAATTGGCCGTGATGTGTATTAAATGCTCCGATAAGATGTGAGAAGTAGCTATCCGAGGACGTGTTACCCACCGGATGAATGGCCTTTTTAGGTTGACGATCATTAGGTTGTTCTGCTATTTTCATGATACGCGAGACTTAACCCTTTCCAGTATTTAAGCCGAGAAATTTCTTCATTCGGGCAGTTGATTTCCCAATCAGCCTGAGTCCGAGGACTTTGCAAAACCTGGGTTTTGTTCAAGACTTATGCGTTTTATCCTATGTACTTGACTTTTTCCCTTTAGGCTTGAGTCCGAGACTTGGGTCTTTATCGGTACTAGGTTTTCCCTTTTAGCTTGGATCCGAGGACCATGCAAGCCTTAGGTTCTGTCCGAGACCGATGTCTGCACCAGTACTTGGTTTTCCCTTTTAGCTTGAGTCCGAGGACCATGCAAGCCTTAGGTTCTGTCCGAGACCGATGTCTGCACCAGTACTTGGTTTTCCCTTTTAGCTTGAGTCCGAGGACCATGCAAGCCTTAGGTTCTATCCGAGACCGATGTCTGCACCAGTACTTGGTTTTCCCTTTTAGCTTGAGTCCGAGGACCATGCAAGCCTTAGGTTCTGTCCGAGACCGATGTCTGCACCAGTACTTGGTTTTCCCTTTTAGCTTGAGTCCGAGGACCATGCAAGCCTTAGGTTCTGTCCAAGACTTTGAGTTCAGATTTTCCCTTTCATTGAGCATTTCCCGAGGTGCCAAACAGGGTGTCAATGGGCCTTCACGCAAAGCGGGCCTGGGTCGCGAATTCAATGAGCCCGCGGATTAAGAGATATTTCTGCAACCTCTGGCCATGCAGTACTTTTCTGACGCCCCAAAGATCGAGGCGCGCCTTTACGAGGCTCCTTCAGTCTTTTGGCTGCAGTTGACGTTGGAAGTTGAGCCAAGACCACTTTGTTTGTAGCGCTCCTTGGGACGCCGCGTGAGTTGACTGCCACTATCTTGTCTTTTCAAATAAATAGGAGGGAGAGAGGGCTACTTTATATATACACCCAGCCTTTTAGTTTTCTCCCGCATCACGCTTCCCATACCCGGAGCTCTCCTTTCTTGGCATAACATGTCGAAAGCGAGGGTTGGGAAGAAAGAACTTCCTCCGCCGCAGGAGCGCCATGTCTTCATGAGGCTTATAACAGTAAGGTATGGGCACAAGAAGCACAAGTTCAGGAGAGTACTCCATCTCCACCGAGGGGGAAAGGAATCTTCCCCTCTTTTAGTCAAAATCCGAAGCAGGTTCTGTCCATGCCAGAGTTTTGGTGCGGCAGAAGAAGGGTTTTCCTCCATCAGCGCCTCTGCTTTGCGGTAGGCGTATATTTAGAGAAAGCCCCACCACCTCCAACTCCCTGCACCTTTTCTTCGACGGTGTCAGGTTCAAGTTGGGTCTTTTTGGCTGCCTGAGTTATGGGTAGGTAAGGGTGCGGGGGAAGAATAAGGTCTCGGAGCTGTAGCCAACCTTTCCTCCAACATACCTCCTCGGCTTTCTCCAGCTTTCTTGTATTTTTTTTTTTTTTTTTTTTTTTTTTTTTTTTTTTCTTGTGTAGTAAGCTCTGACGTAGGCTGACTCCAGCTTTTCGTTTGTACACTGTACTATTTCTTCATCGTAATGAAAATGGAAATTGATTTACATGTTTTAAGCGTTGATCTAGTGGGCCACACAACTTTGTGAACGAATGTGCTCCATGTATGTGTTGCTTTGAGAATATTTGTGATAAAGCTACTTTGAAGCATAATCTAATCAACTCTCATCTGACAGCACTATCAAGAATTATATCGATAACTTGTAATAAATCAAACTTAAGAAACTAACAGGGATATCAGTTGGATATTCTGTGATAAGCGCGTGAATATCGTCCAAGGCTGATGATTTATAAATATTCCATCCGAGCAATCGACTGGGAGTTAGGGAACTCTGATGGCGCCTTTGTGTACTTGGTTTCCCCACAGGCTTGGGTCCGAGGACCATGCAAGGCCTTGGTTCTGTCCATTACTTGTAAGATCTCTTTTTTGTACTTGGTTTCCCCACAGGCTTGGGTCCGAGGACCATGCAAGGCCTTGGTTCTGTCCATTACTTGTAAGATCTCTTTTTTTGTACTTGGTTTCCCCATAGGCTTGGGTCCGAGGACCATGCAAGGCCTTGGTTCTGTCCATTACTTGTAAGATCTCTTTTTTTGTACTTGGTTTCCCCACAGGCTTGGGTCCGAGGACCATGCAAGGCCTTGGTTCTGTCCATTACTTGTAAGATCTCTTTTTTGTACTTGGTTTCCCCACAGGCTTGGGTCCGAGGACCATGCAAGGCCTTGGTTCTGTCCATTACTTGTAAGATCTCTTTTTTTTGTACTTGGTTTCCCCACAGGCTTGGGTCCGAGGACCATGCAAGGCCTTGGTTCTGTCCATTACTTGTAAGATCTCTTTTTTGTACTTGGTTTCCCCACAGGCTTGGGTCCGAGGACCATGCAAGGCCTTGGTTCTGTCCATTACTTGTAAGATCTCTTTTTTGTACTTGGTTTCCTCACAGGCTTGGGTCCGAGGACCATGCAAGGCCTTGGTTCTGTCCATTACTTGTAAGATCTCTTTTTTGTACTTGGTTTCCCCACAGGCTTGGGTCCAAGGACCATGCAAGGCCTTGGTTCTGTCCATTACTTGTAAGATCTCTTTTTTTTGTACTTGGTTTCCCCACAGGCTTGGGTCCGAGGACCATGCAAGGCCTTGGTTCTGTCCATTACTTGTAAGATCTTTTTTTTGTACTTGGTTTCCCCACAGGCTTGGGTCCGAGGACCATGCAAGGCCTTGGTTCTGTCCATTACTTGTAAGATCTCTTTTTTGTACTTGGTTTCCCCACAGGCTTGGGTCCGAGGACCATGCAAGGCCTTGATTCTGTCCATTACTTGTAAGATCTCTTTTTTTTGTACTTGGTTTCCCCACAGGCTTGGGTCCGAGGACCATGCAAGGCCTTGGTTCTGTCCATTACTCGCTGGAGATCAGCCCCTAGACCATGGCGGGGGGGGGATTTGGCCTGAAGCCGGAAGCCCCTAGAGCTGTCCGCGCTGTTGACATTGCAGGGCGTAGCCCCTAGCAAAAATTCGGGTCGGAGCAACGACGGCATGTCGCCGGAGATGGAGGGAATCCCACAAACCTCAGCTGGCTAGAGAGTTGACTCAAACACCTCCTACGCCAACGCGCAAGCCTTTTCCCACAGACGGCGCCAATTGTAGGGACACAAAATCTTCAACGGCCCAGCGACGATGTTGGGCTTGCACGCGGAAGGTCCCTCACAATAGTATTTGTAGAGAGTGGGGTTAAAAGGCCAGCGTTGGATCACAGGATGACATTTCGGGCCGGACTTTAGATGAACCAACATGAGATAAAGCTTTGGGCTGGATATTCAGACCCTTCAATCTTGTATTTAGGAGGATCTGGCTCCTCGGATCGTGTCCGAGGAGCGATGGTGTTGTCCCCGGTTGCCCGTCGGAGGGTTTTTAGGTGGTGTCCGGCGTATATTCTCCAGACATTCTCTTTCATCAAGTCTTTTTTCAGAAGCTCCATGGGACCCCCCTCTTTGGTCACATAACATTCTCTTTTATACTAGCCTACGTTCGTTGTCCTTCGTCCACGTGTAGGGTCGATCTCTCCTGGACAGATATCTGTCCCATCAGTCTAGTCCAAAAATTGCTGGAGATGATCCATAAAGCCTAAGATCCCGGCTCTGTTAGGGGCAGTGTCATGTCAGGGAAGGGTATTAAAGACAACTTCCCCAGGATATTTTCTGATCTTTCTAGCGTACTCGTGTTTCATTCCTATCCCTGAGATTTTGGGCCTGCCGAGGACGAAACCGTCCTCGGCTATGTCTTCGGGCTATTTCTATGTTTCCTAGTTTCGAGCTTGGGCCCTGGCCTCCTTCAGTTTAAGACCGGTGGGCTTCCTATAAGCGTGTGGGCCGGACCCATAAATTATTGGACCCCACACCACAATTTAGGGGTGAGTTTTTATTTCGATTCTAAATTTTAATAGATTTTGAATCAAGCCCTACACATTTAAAAAACTTTCTTTGTGTGTGTGATTACAACAAGTGAGGAAAATTATTTGAATTGAGGTTCTCTCTATAGAAATTAGACAATGTCACTAAGTCATAAGGTTATTGACAAAGTCTTATAAAACTTAATTGCAAATATTGCATTAGTTTTAATTTCTCCATGTTGTAAAAGCTTTTTAAAGAAGTGACAGTCATAAACAACTTCAAAAATGGTCATAAGATGATAAGAGATTCAACAAGATTTTCTAACAAAAGAGACTCAAACAATTATTTATTTAATTTCATTTACTTGATCCAAGCCTTTTCCGATTCCACAAATGGTGAGTAATAAATAAATCCTAGAAGTACAAAACTATAACTTGCTCTATTGTGGACCAGTTTCATTAAATGGAATTTAAGAATTGAAGTCTTTCAAAGCCGCAAAACATAAATTCAGGCATATGTGGAGAAATGGTAAGATTCACACGATGGACAAGTGACGTGGTCCATTAAATTATTAAAAGACTCATACCTGTTTAAAATTATTAAGTTAGAAAAAAATTTTAAACAGAAACTAATTACTGACTCAGCAATTTTAAACAAATAAGAATTTTTTAATGAAATGGTGGACAAATAACATAGTCCACCAGAAAACTGTATAATTTCTCGCATGTTGTTGTAGTTGCCATTGCCCTAATGTCTTTTTTAAATAAATAAAAAAATATATAAAAAAAAAAAAATTGATAGGCATTGCCTTAATGTCAATATGGCATTAAATTAATTCGGATGTGTGATGTGAGAGTGATGCCATTGTATGACTTATTTGAATGGTTTACCTTGGGAGTTGGGAATCACAATATACCGCTTATCCTGACAGCCTGATACTAACGTAGTACATAGTAATTTAATATGATACATAGTACATACAATTTTTTAAGCAAATGGTACAATACTTCTTTTAATTTGCAATAATTTTATTTTATAAGATATGTAGGTGTATTTAGATATTGTTTATTTTGTTAAAGTTGAAAAATTATTATTGAAAGTACTGTAGATAAAGGTAAAAATTAATTAAAATAATATAATGAGGCCCATAAATAGTGTCAAAAAGTATATTTAAGCTTACAAATAATAGCAAAAATAAACTAAATAATGAAATAATTTTAATTTTTTATTTCAATCCAAACGCACACATAAAATATACAGAGAATTGAATAGTTAATCAATACGTAAGATATAGAATTACAATATCCCAATTTATTTAATGAATAGTTAAGTAGTGGGTTACTTTATTAACGTTTTACCGTATAAACTAAAATGTCTATCTCCGCATTATCTTCCTTGAGAAAGAGATATCATAAAGTCACCAATATGGAGAAAAGTTGAATGTGAAATTACTAGTATGAACAAAGTTTTCCTTCGGATTATTATGTGACAATTCATAAACTATTAATATGTGTTAAATTACATGACTTATTAAATATGACATAAGACTAAACCTTCGTTTGGATAGCATTTGCATTTTCTCACAGTTGGCATTTAGCGTTTTTGTGTGTCCCATGCATTGTTTATGGGACCTGAAAATATGGATTTCAACAAATTTTTATTTAAAATTAAGTTCCACAGCATTATTCACATATTTAAAATTATTTTGCTATAGTATTTTTAGTTTTCAACAATAAGATGTATTCAAACAGACCCTAAAAGAACACATGAATAATTATTTGAATCGTTTCACAGCTAATTGGAGAAATTTTTGCCGAAAGCAATTTGGAGGCCAACCATTATTATGATGTTTTGCTTCTCTTTTAAGTTATGATAATAAGAACTCGTTTGGTTATTAAAGATAGTCTGGTTATTTCTCAAAAAAAAAAAAAAAAAATAGTTTGGTTATCATGAAAACAGAAAGAAAAAAAAATGATGTAATGACAAATCATCAATGCTGTGATAGGACGAAATTTTTTTTTTTTTTTTTCATGGGATGGAATGATAAAATTGCTAGTTTTAATCAAATTAAGTATTATAAGATTTGAACCTTTCGTAACGATTGCATAGTACGCATAGGTAATAATAAACAATATTTACGGGTTATCATGTTACACAGTTATGTACAGTGAGAATTATTCATTATGAATAAAATTTCAGAAAAAGTCTAAGATTACAAAAATTTTCATAATTTATTATTACAACTGTGATATGATAGAGTGTAATTGATGAAAAAATAATAATAAATCCATATATAAATGATGACTAGCCACTCACGGTTTATCTTGTCCTAAAACTACTCTAAAATATTATGCAAAAATCATAAATTCTTTGAACTGTTGAGATTCCGTGGGTAAGGACACAAGCGGGCCTTTAAATTTAAAGCCTCCTTTATAATCAATTTATTAGTGGTAATGAACTTGTAGTGTCTCTTTACCAAAAAAAAAAAAAATCTTGTAGTGTCTAACACGTCTCCCAAATAATATCTATAAACTATAGTTTTTTTTTTTTAATGAATATAAACTATAGTATTATGAATTTGCATGAATATAATTCCTATAATATTGTTCAACCATACCATCATGCATCATTGAACTCAATTTATTCCAATTTAAATTCTCTAAAATGTTGTGCATATACTATTTTCTATTTTGTTATGGCTTTCATCTCACTCAATCCCTCTGTCCATGTGGACCAGAGCAACTTTTCTGCCATTTAAAGCTTTCTATACACCTTTTCATGATTAATATTTAAAATAAACATTGACATTTTATGAGAAACCCGGAAAACTTTTTTATGTGTATTTATGTTTGAGTTGCTTTGCATTTCAGAAAAGTGTTTTGTCGGTGCACTATTATTATAATCTCTTGGTTGGTAAAATACTATAGTTTTGGCATTAGTATTTTTCTTTCTTTCACCCTTAGATTAGAAATGAAAAAGAAACAAGTGAATCATTTTCATAACAAAAGAGAAAGTTGAATATAGAAAAATAAGCTAGGCATGGTAAAACACTTTCTTTATGATTTTTTTTTTTTTTGAGCTTATTATACTTAGAAAAATAAATTAGTCAAGACTTATACTCCGATTGTTTTGACATTAACTTTTTTTTAAAAAGTTATTTCATTTTTTTTATGGTTGGTTGCCACCTTAAAATAAGTTAGAAATTTATATCTTAACTTATCTTATTTAGTTTGGCGTGAGATAGAAATGTTTTCCGTAAAATTTTTATCAAAAAACAACTTTATCTCATGCCAAGTTAAGTAAAAAAAAGTCAATAAATAATTTTACTCTGATCTTTTTTTTTTATGATATTACCAATTATTAAAAAAATGTGAAAAATTATTTCACATAAGGTTCTACATCAAAACAAATTATATATAAAAGAGTAAGGCTTTAAAAGCTAAGAGCCCGTTTGGTCATGAAGTTCAAAAATTGTTGTTTAAAATGATGTGATTCTGTGTTTTTAGTGTTTATAAAACAAAAAAATGTGTTTGGTACCATGATTTAAATAACATGTTTCAGTGTTCAAAAAACATAAAAATGTGTTTGGTATGTGTGTGTTTGATTTTAAAAAAAGCTGACACATGTACAAAATATCAATTTTTTTTAAAAAAAAAAATTCAGGAGAGAGAATACATCTTATATTCCTGTTGCTCCTCTGTGTTTGTTCCTTCTTGTTCCCTTCTTTTCTCTGAGAGCAAAAAACGAAACCCACGCTCTTCATCTCTATCGACGCAGCCCCTTGATCCATGGCTGGACTTCACGTTCCTCGGATCTCCTTTCCACCTTTAGCACTCCAAGACCCAGTAATGAATCGAGCAAGGGGTTAATGTGAGCAAGGGGTAGAAGACGCTTGTTGGGATGGAATTATAATTCTGAGCAAGGGGTTAATGTGATTGATTAAGGTTGGTGATGTGGTGTAAGCTGAGTGTGTAGAAGACACTTTTGGATGGGTCGGGAGGATTTTTAATGGCGTTGGGTTGAGTAATCAACGGCATGGTGATCTGTTGTGAGGGAGAGACCTTTGACTACGGTCAGATAGGTCGGTGAGGGGAGTTATGGCGGTGGGTGAGATTAATGCCGCTAGGTTAAGCTTTGACTGTGTGGGTGAGATGAGATCTTGGTAGGTGTAGATGGATTTGGTGCTCAGAGGGTAGAGGATATCTATGAGAGGAAGAGAGGAGACAATACACAGAGATGTCTGACAATGTGGGTCCATACAGTGTTCAAAATAATTACCTAATTGCCACTGAACACTAGTGTTTGTTGTTTTAAAACAAGCCGGAGGTGATTTCAAAACCATCATTTTGAAAACCGGATTTTGAACAATGTTTTCCAAACAATCCTGAACACAAATGGATGACCAAACGCATTTTGTTTTTGTTTTTGGACACTAGTGTTCAATGTTTAAACACTAAACATTAATGTTTAAAATGGATGACCAAACGGCCTCTAACCTCTTAAATAAACTAAGAAAAGTAGTCAAACATTTTAGACTTTTATAGATTATGCAAAATTGTGTATTTCATCACCCATTAAAGTCTTCTTGAGCTTTTAAAGTAATTTGGTCTTTAAAAGTTAGAGTCCTATTTATTCATTATGAAATGAGTGAATTGAAAATTTTCATACCATCAAAAGTCTAAACTATCATTAAAAAAATAAAAAGTGTTATATCCACAACATTTTTACAACAAATTCTAGGTAACAGATTGTTCTAGGTTTTTAAGTTGAACTCATCACTAAAATTACTTTCTTACCCACCAGTAATAACTTGTAACAAATAATTTGTTGTGAAAGTGTTGTAAAAATTAATTTTGTGGATGTAGCATTTCTCTTTAAAAAAAATATGAGTTAATGTTCCTTAATTTAAGTGTTAGTAATGTAGTTACTCAAAAAAAAGTTTTTTTTTTTTTAAAGAGTTTCAACCTATGGTGTCCGCTCTTAATAATAGCTCTTTTTCATCAAATTAAGATATCAATCAGTTTTTGGTGTAGGCGAGAATTGAACTTTAAATCTCTTATTCAACCATCAAAAACTTTACCAGTTGAGCTAACTGAAAAAAAAAAAAAGTGTTAGTAATGTCTCTTCTAAAAAAAAATATATGAGTCAATATTTCTTAATTTAAGTGCTTGTAATGTCTTTCTCAAAAAAAAAAAAAAAAAAAGAAAGTGCTTGTAATGTCTCTCCTTAAAAAAAAAGAAAGTGTAAGTGATGTAATAAAATTCATTTAACTCAGTTAAAAAAAAAATTCATTTTAACTCGTTTTATAATAGAATGAGTATGATTATATGTAATATTATGGTCATTCAACGTCACAACACACATTTATTATTATTATTATTATTATCATCGTTTATTTTTAGTTTAATACATTTATGATTTTAACCATTCATTTATTATTATGAAATATATATTAAATAAAGTAATACCTTGTATTAATGGTTAACATTAACTAAGTATGGAGTGACATCTATTAAAAAAAAAAGAACTATATAAGTATGGTACATATATAAAAATGTGAGCAAGGTATAATTTTTCATGATATTAGGAATAAATTATTTCACGCAACTGATATATTTGATAATTACATATATCATATGCATCGAATAATTGTTACATGTTAAGAATTCTTTATTAATGTTATCTTAACAATTCTAAAGAATATCACACAAATCAATTATCCTTTCTTGCCTTAAAAAATGAAAAAAAAAAAAAAATCAATTATCCTTCCCTATTTAGAATTATGTATTTTTAAACAACAAACTAAAATTATGTAAGATTTAAAATTTATTCAATAAATTTTCACCATGAACTGTGAAATGACCGTTATGATTTTCATTTACAAATATTTTAAAAATAATTAAAAAAATTGTTATTCTAAACTAAAAATCAACTGGTTGGTGGTTAGTTGTAAGATCATGATTGGTGAGTGGCAAAATTGAAAACGTGTTGAACAGAATGGTCTAAATCTAAAGAAACGGTAGTGTGTTTTTATTTTTAATTTTTTTTAATTTTTTTATAATTTTTTAAGAAACAAGCACCTTGGTGGGGTATATATATGGAAGGCAAGGTCTTCCATTTTCCTCAGTCTTCTGCAGAAGAAAGAGATTTCTTTCCTTCATTTTTCTTCTGCATCATCAGATCTTCTATTTTTCTTTGCACAAAATCCAGTGATCATTAGAAAAGGTAATCCATTTTTCCCTATACTCAATTGGGTTGTGCTCTATTTGTGTTTAGCTGATGTGGGTTGTGCTTGATTTGGGTTATGAATTATGCTTTCAGTTTCTTTGTCAAATGCTTAAATTATGCATTTTTGGTTGTGGGTTTATTTTGTTTTTATGTTTTGGTGGGTTGAACTATTTGTTTATGGACAGATCTGCTGGTCTTGTCATGTTTTTAGTGTAGATCTGATCGATTGGGATTTTTGATTTTGTGGTATGTTATTTTTTGAGCTGTGAGAGACCCAAATCATATGAAATGAGCCTTTGCATTTCAATTGCATGTGTATAATACTGTAATCTCTTTTGCCTCTACTTGAAGTTCTGGATCTTCAACTTTTATAGTGCTATTCACTTTGGAGTCCATAGATCTGATTTCTATGTGTATGAGTCGATTTCAGTTTCAATTTTATCATTATAAAATGCAGAATTGACTCTCATTTTAATGAGTAATGCGATATCACTCTTGAACTGATCATGAATTTTGGTGTATATATGGTTCTCGTTTGATACAGCTTATTTTCAGCTTTTCGAAAATGATTTTGTTTTAAAAACTGTACCTTGAAAAAGGAAGCTTTAAAAAAGTTGAACTTTTATGATTAAAGATTGTTTGGGAATGATTGGTTAACTGTTTGGATGGTTTTTGTTCTCTTAAAATCTACCCCTGATTGTATGGTCAAGTATAGGAGTGATAGTTGCTTCAGACATCAAATGCTTAGAAATGTCTTATCTTTTAGGTATCATTCATTGGTCTGTTGAGGATCCATATCTGAATCCAAATTTTTTGGGACTTAAGACTTGGTTGTTGTTGTAGGCTGTTGAAAACAAACAAAAATGGTGAAGATTTGCTGCATTGGAGCTGGGTATGTCGGTGGGCCTACCATGGCTGTGATTGCACTTAAGTGCCCTGCAATTGAAGTAGCCGTGGTTGATATATCAGTATCACGAATTAATGCCTGGAACAGTGATACTCTTCCCATCTATGAGCCTGGCCTTGATGAAGTAGTGAAGCAGTGCAGAGGAAAGAACCTCTTCTTCTCCACTGATGTGGAGAAACATGTTTTCGAGGCTGATATAGTCTTTGTTTCAGTTAACACCCCTACCAAGACCCAGGGTCTTGGAGCTGGCAAAGCAGCTGATCTGACCTACTGGGAGAGCGCTGCTCGAATGATTGCTGACGTATCGAAATCTGACAAAATTGTGGTTGAGAAATCAACAGTCCCAGTGAAAACTGCTGAGGCAATAGAAAAGATCCTGACCCACAATAGCAAGAAGATCAACTTCCAAATCCTTTCCAACCCAGAATTTCTTGCCGAGGGAACTGCAATTAAAGACCTTTTCAATCCTGATAGAGTCCTCATTGGAGGTAGGGAGACCCCAGATGGGCAAAAGGCGATACAAGCATTGAAAGATGTTTATGCCCATTGGGTCCCTGTGGATCGTATAATTTGCACTAATCTTTGGTCTGCTGAGCTTTCTAAGCTTGCTGCCAATGCCTTCTTGGCACAGAGGATCTCTTCTGTGAATGCCATGTCAGCACTTTGTGAGGCAACCGGTGCAGATGTCACCCAAGTGTCCCATGCTGTTGGCAAGGACACAAGAATTGGTCCCAAGTTCTTGAATGCTAGTGTTGGTTTTGGTGGGTCTTGCTTCCAGAAGGACATCTTGAACTTGGTCTATATCTGTGAGTGCAATGGCCTTCCTGATGTAGCAAATTACTGGAAACAGGTTATTAAGGTGAATGACTACCAGAAGACAAGGTTTGTGAACCGCGTGGTTGCCTCAATGTTCAACACAGTCTCCGGTAAGAAGATTGCAATTCTGGGCTTTGCTTTCAAGAAGGACACTGGTGATACCAGGGAGACCCCAGCTATTGATGTGTGTAAAGGGCTGTTGGGGGACAAAGCTAAATTGAGCATATACGACCCACAGGTGACTGGGGATCAGATCCAGAGGGATCTTGCAATGAAGAAGTTTGATTGGGACCATCCAGTTCATCTTCAGCCACTGAGCCCTACTTCCGTCAAGGAAGTCAGTGTCGTTTGGGACGCTTACGAGGCAACTAAGGATGCACATGGTATCTGCATTATGACTGAGTGGGATGAGTTTAAGACGCTTGATTACCAGAAGATTTATGATAATATGCAGAAGCCTGCATTTGTGTTTGATGGCCGGAATATTGTGGATGTGGAGAAGCTGAGGGAAATTGGGTTTATCGTTTACTCCATTGGTAAGCCACTGGACCCATGGCTGAAGGACATGCCTGCCGTGGCATAAAAATGAGAAGCATAATTTCTGTTGGCTTGTGGTGAGCAGGGAATTAATTTGTGAGAGAGGATGCATCGTCCTACCAAATTTTACCTTTTTCTAGAGTTGGGTTTTATGTTCTCTTCCTTCTGTTTTATCCTTGATGGACTCGAAGACCCTGTAGTCTTTGAATCTGTCTTTAGCTAATAGAAAATTGGAATATGTTCTTTATTTGATATAATGTAATAAATCACAACTCAGGATTTTTTAATACCATTCTACCTATTTTAGCTGATATGATGGTAATTCTCTTTTGAATATCATCTATTTAAATTCTTGTGTGTGCTAGTTAAGTAGTTACACTCAATAAGTCTCATCTGCATTTCTTTTCCTTCAAATAAACTTTGACCCCCTAAAAAAAAACCCCCCTTTCTATGAGCAAAGTTCCAAAGATGATACTTTTACTTTTACTCAAGTAGTTGAGTAAGCTAGAGAATTTTCAGGACGTTTTTATTAAAACTTTTTCTTCATTTTCTGGTGCTTGGCAAGACGGAAAATGGAAGTTAACAGAAATGTTTTTTCGACAGACAAAAAATCCAGTAGAGTGGAAGTGCTTTTTGGCTCATTTTTAAGGGTAATTATTGGGTATTCTCGAAGTATTATAAATACGTACTCCCTTCTTACTTCCGAAATACCATAAATGCGTACTTACTTCTTTCCAATTTTTAAGGTCAAATAAACAAACACTACAAAACAAGTCAGTTTTTTAATATTTTCTGTTAACACAGATGGAGCATTAATTTGTCCATAAGGGGGAAGATGGGAGATTTTCAGGAAATGCCACACCATCACTGATTGCTTGTTTGGAACTTCTAGAATATGAAATGAGCTAAGCCCCCGAATAAAATTACATATGGGATGTATGTTTTGAGGCCTCAGGAGTTGACCAGTCACCCTACCTTCTTGCTGTTTACTGAAACCAGTCAAGTGGGCGAGTTGTATTAATGTACAATCCACATACAGAAACAGGAAAAAAAAATAATACCAAACCAAGCAAACACATAAACTGCCTCTTTCTGTGTGAGCACTAGCAAGAAATTGGGTAACTTGTCTTCCTCAGGAGTTGGTGAAGAACTGAATTTTGCCACCAGGTATCTACCTCTGGCCACTGCTCCAGTCTCTTCAGTTTTATGTGAATTCTTCTTGTTTCCTTCATCTGTTTAATGTTCATGAATAGAATATTAAAAATAAAAAAAATAAAAAATAAAAACCAAGAAGAAGAAGAGGTGGCTGCCCTAACTAAAGAGTTTGTTGGAAATGCCCTCTGATAAGTTAACTATGCATAAACCCTTCTTGGATCTCCTCTCTTCCTACTGGTGATTGCTAGAGGATTGGCACTTTTCATGTTGGCCTAGTCCCTGGTAGGACTTCGAGAAATGACACTATTAATGCCACGAATTAAAATAAGGGATAAAACTTAGATATGAATTCTTTAAGGATTACCTTAGATTCTCCAATTAAATTCAACCATATATATGGCTTATTAGCCAAGGTAGAACAACTAGCTTATTATCTTTAGCTAAACTTCTATGTGTATAGTTACACCTTTCAAGGTCACATGATTGATTTTAATTGGGAAACTTACGGTATAATACTTAAGAAATTGTATTTAAGTTTTACGATACCTAACTAATTGATTAAGGGAATTGTGATTTACTTAAAGTTAAAGCAACATTTCAGGCTTCAGATTGGCATACTTCATTTTTAAATTGACACATGAAGGAATTTTGTTTATTTTGTCCTGCCCAAATTAGTGTTTTCCTCATCAACAGTTCAAACTCCTCATTTGCTTCTTCAACTAGTGGAATTTGGAACACTGAAACCCAATTATTGTTAGTCCAAAGATAAGGAAGAGCTTTCTGTTATGAACTACTGTTAAGATGAGCAAGTACTTTGAAATCTCAGTTTGAATGATTTAATTATTCTCTCTGATATGTATTTTAGTCAATGTTAGTAATCTATGTTGCAACTTTACAACTCGATAGACAACAAACTAAGCCTTTTTCATTATTTGGGTTTCGTTTAATTGATTTGTTGATTCGCTGAAAGTGAGTAAAAGAACAGTTATATATAGAGAGGAAAAAAAAAAAAAAAAAAAAGCTTTAAAATTTTGATATGTTGTACTGTGCATTTGAGGGAAAAGCGAGGCCTTCTAGAAGGTCAATATTTCGCACGAGACTGGGTTTTGGAACATCATTGCTAGTCAATTTTAGACTACGGCAAAGTTGAAAACAAACAATGGGCTATGTTCTACCAAACAATGGGCCGTGTATGTGAAGACGAAGATAAACTTAGCTTCTGTTTTAAAGTTTATGCATAAGACTTCTGGTTAAAAATCATTTTGCCCCATCTATTAATAGAAAATTAAAAAAAAAAAAAGGAAATTGGGGAAAAAAAAAAGTTCCAATGTGCTTTGCTCTTTAAATCATCTTCTTTCACTCAAGCTTTCTCAACTTAAGTGTGTGAGTAAAGAGTAAGGTTGTGTGTTCAAAACTTACATGCTTGTTTAATAAACGAGTCTAACCCAAACAAAAAAAAATTAAAAAGTTCATGAATAGGCTTGTAAATATTGGCACTCAATACAAAACAAGCCGAGCCTAAACTTTTTTATGGGCTTAGTAATAAACTTGATTTGAGCTGGATAAATAAACACATATTTAACTAAGACTTTAATTAATTGGAAGTTTGGACCACTTTTCCAAACCAAATAGTCTTGATAATGTATTTATGTTGGATTTCAACCTTAAAAGTTTGACAATGAGCTCGTGTTTAGCTTGACTAATTAATCAAGCTGGGCCAAGCGAGTTCAAGCTTTTAGACTTTTTGATGAGATTAAGTTTGAATATTATTTATAGGCTTGATTTGAACTTGAGTCGAATTTGAACATTTTACTTTAGTTGTTGAACCAAGTTTAAACATTCACTACTTGACAAAATTCGGGTTATTTATATACTTAAAGAGCAGCTTAATGAATCAGAAAGTGAAAGAAAATACGTCATCATATTCATTGGATTTGAAAGGTGAAAATTGAAAATTAGCTTAGTTGGTAAAAAAGCATGTTTGTGATACACATATTAATTGAAAATCATATATAATTAATTAATAAAAATATAGTCTTTGATTTTGAGAATTAACTTATTTAGAAATTAAGAATACAATCGTCTACCAACCACTTCTTCCGAATCTCAAAAAAGTGAGTTTTATGCCACAAAAATTACTATATTTTATATTACATAGATTAAATATGACTAATATGAGTTACACCAAGAACTTATTTTGTTTGAATTTTTTTGTTAAATAAATATTTTATTGATCAACTAAAAACAGAGAACAACCAAAAGAATTGGGCTTGAGACTATCTCTATCCAAAGCCTAGACAATTCGAGACGATAAGAAGGAAAAGAGAATTAGCTCAGTTTATAACAAAAGGGTAGTCCATTGAGCTAAAAGATGGACAGTCACATTACTCTGTTTATACACAAAAGAAAAATTTACGATTGTGTTTGGCATTCACTGAAAAAGCCAGTTTTTTTACTATTCAACTTTTTTTTTCTACTATTTATAGGTTCCATTGTACTTTTAGTAATATTTATGGGTCCCACTATACTATTTCAGTTAGCTTTTAGATTTGCCTACAGTACTTTAGTAAAAAAATTTCAATTCCAGCTAAATAGACGGTTCTCAAAGTGAATGCTGCATTTAGAAAAGATATTAAGAATATCCCCCGTTATAGCTTTGCCGTGTGATTGGATAATCTTCAATTATCAGTTATTTAATTATTAGAAGGATTTGTTTATTCTTAATTTTTTTAATTAAAAAAAAAAGAAAAAAAGAAAAAGAAAAGAAGCTAGGTAAATGAGGACTTCATGGTAATTTCCAAAGGAGGCCGGTTTTGTCTATTATATAGGGGCCTGGCCAGTGAGTGCTATCGGGTATATGAACTAAACCCGGTTTTCTCAAATACTTCGAATTCGAACCGTCCCGTGTACGAACAAACAAAAAAATACACGTTTTCGTACATATTCTTCGATTTTCTTCGACATCGATCAATCGCAAACTACTTTCGATTCTCCTCTAGATCTAGCTCTGCTTTTCCTCTTATTTAACCTCAATAATCTTCGAATCAAATCCCTAATCTGTTTAATTCTTTCAATCCTCTATCGATTGATCCCCAAATCATCTCCACCCGTTGATTTTACTCAATTCTAGGGTTAGGGTTTCGATTCGGTCCCTTAGACCCCTCGAATCCTCTGAAGCTTTGTTCTTTCTTGTCTAATTTCGGGTTTCGTTCAATTCCCCTCTCTAATTCAGTCCTAATTTTGTAGGTATTCTCTCCCGGTTTGAATTTTCTAGGGTTTCGAATCGTTCGGTTTGGGTTTGTTCTTGTTTTCTGTAAATTTCAAGAGGGGTTTGATTGCTTTTCTGGTGCTTGATTGTTTCGTGCTATTTTTGTCCTTGATTTGGGGTTTTGATAGGCGATTCAGGTGCGTAATTGCTTCGTCTAGGGTTAGGGTTTCAGAAAAATTTGGGGGTTTTCTATTTGGTGGAATTAAATTGGGGATACGTATAGCCTTGTAGGGATATCATCTTTGGCGTGTGATTCAGTGAATATTTCATCCGAATTAAGGCTTCTAGGGTTTTGATTTTGATCTTCCTCTCTTCTCTTTCCTCTTTTGTGGTCCTTCGAAGTTTGAATTCAAGGAATTCGAGAGGTAAAAAGGAAATAATGTTGTTATGATTGTTACTGCATTGATAACCATATGTTTACTTATAAATGTCAATTTTTTAGTATTTAATTTATTTATATTGGGATTTTTACATGTTGGATTCCATTGCTAGCTATTTTTAATAGACATGATTGAATTTGAACTTCCATTCCATGATCATTATTTTTTATTGTCAGCACAAGACACCAATAGGACATTTTAATGTAGTTGGGATTCATTCCCCACCCATAAGGTAGTTTATCATTTGAGCTATTTAGAGCTCACTACCGCCAATAACTCTGTGGCATTGTTATATTGCTCAATTCTCTCCGTGTATAGAACTTGCATTCGTGTCCCCACTCCCCCCACCTGTTGTAAGAAAAAAAAAGGAACCCACTACAATTGTTCTCTTGTAGGTAGCTCACTTACTATTTCAATAAAGGACTACCTATTGAAACCTTTAATAACTGAAATGGGTAAATCAATTTGCTTATTATTATTGGTTTTCTCCATGTGTGTAGAAACTGTAAAACATGTAATAGTATCTGTATCTACAATCATAACTCATTGTTATCATTTTAGGAACATTTTTTTTCCTTGTTATGTATGTGTGTAAGCTCTAACAGAAAATTATACGTGGCTCTGTGCTTCATTCATTTTGAGGTTTTATATATACATATGCAAATAGATACAAACGCATACACACACACATCAGATACATTTGAATGATCTTCTTGATTGTTTTGCACCTTCAAATTTAACTCTTAGTTGTTCTTCTTTCAGGTTAACATGGGATTTAAAAGGTCTTTTGATGACGAGGAGTTCCCAGAGCTTCCTTGTAAGCACCCAAGGAAGCCTGATTATAGAAATACACGGACTCCATTTGCTGAACTTGTTCCTTGTAACAATGCCTACAATGCCCCACAAGAACCTATTTCTTCAGGTAAAAATAGGCGATCTGTAATCTTTTAGCTTGCACTGGCAAAGCTGGTATCATGTGCCATTAACCAGACTGAACCATCTTTATTTGCAAAATGTTTGTTGATGTTCAATATATTCTGCATAAAACAGGTGAGGTTGTGGATGGCTTTCATAAATTTCAGTGGCATGAGGAAAATGGAAAAGACACTGTTACTAAAGTTTCAAATTTAGGTGACAAGGATCTTGAGACTAATGAACCCTTGTCGTCGTTCTCCATCTGTTCTAATGAAGAAGATGATGGGTCTGGGGCATCAGCCTACTCATATCTTTCTCCAGAATATTTCGAAGTAGATTTCCCAAGGAGAACGTTAGTTCCATTTGAGGATGTCTCGTCTTCTTACTTGGATCGTTATCCTAGAAAACAAGTTCCTCTTGGTTCAGATCATCAAGCCAGTATTCCATTGTGGGGCAAGCATATAAATAAGAACAAGTTAGATCTGACAGAAAATTGTAATTCCAGCAGTAGCGATGGTGGCAGCAGTGAGGAGAAGCTGATGGGAACTTGTGTTATCCCAATGCCTGATATGTCAACAGACAAGGGCTACTATGCTGGATGTGGCAGGACAGCCTGTGACTGTCTGGATTCTGGCTCTGTTAGATGTGTTCGCCAGCATGTCAATGAAGCTCGGGAAGAACTAAGAAAAACCCTTGGGCATGATAAGTTTGTGAATTTGGGGTTTTCTGACATGGGAGAGGAGGTGGCACACAAATGGACTGAAGAAGAAGAGGAGATTTTTCATGAGGTTGTTTACTCCAATCCTGTATCCCTGTGTAGGAATTTTTGGAAGAAACTGTCATCGGTGTTTCCTTCTCGAAGCAAAAAGGAGCTTGTAAGCTATTATTTCAATGTGTTCATGCTTTGGAGACGTGCTGCTCAGAACAGATCTACTTTTCTGGACATAGACAGTGATGATGATGAATGGCATGGAAGTAATAGAGGCTCCCATGAGGTTGGGAATTCAGAAGAAGATGAAGACTCTGCTATTATCTCTCTTGCTGATCAAGATAATCAGGTAGATTCTTCTGAAGAAGATGATTGTAGTAGTGATGATGATGATGATGATAACGATGGTGATGATGATTGCAATGATGACAGTGGCAAGGGACATGGTAGAGAAGATGTCCTTGAAGAAGATGGTGGTGTGGATATTTTGCCAGAAGCACCAGTTTTGAAATTGCATGATGAGAACAAATTTGACCAGTTAGTTCAGCACATGGATAATACTCCTGGGAGTGATCAGGAGGATCTCTATGCCCAAGATGACTCATGCTTGTCATTTGATTGTCAAGCCAATATGAGTAGTTCCTGTGGTTCTGTTAACAATGGAGCTGCTTTACAGGTGCGTGGCATTAATAGTGAGCATGGAAAACGCAGTGAAGCCGATTGGTGTAGCGATGCGGGTCAATTCTATTTACTCGAGCCCTGTGATGCTAAAGTTTGGGATGCCAGGTGTACGTCAACTTCTTTAAAAAATTTTGATATTTTATCCCCATGGAACATGATCGAAGAGGTTTTTGGGGAAGGCACTTCGGATAACAAGAAGAGGGATGACTAAAAGGCATCAACTAGTGGCTCTTTGAGATAGTTGTATCAATTTCTTTGTACATATCTTATCTGGGTTTTTTTTACAAGGGCCAAAATTTTTGAGGCTTTGGCAGTTGTAACTGTCATGCAAGAACAGTTCTTCTAAAAGCCTTGGATATTCTGTTTTTCCATTTTCCTTGTGTACATTCTTTGGAAATCTCTTATTTATGAGCATATTAAAATGCTCTGGAGCAAACATGCTTTTTGTAAGTTGCTATGCTCTTGTATATTTAATATTTTATTCAGTTCCCACCATTTTATTGGGGTCGGAAACCAATTTAGCTCTCTCTAATTTCACATTGTAACTTTATATAACTTTAACCACAATTCCACCGCATATATCTATCATTGGCTGAGTACTGTGATCAACTGCCAGAAGCATTACATAAACTTTTACCATCAGAACAAATGCAGAGGTAAACATAGGACATAAGTCATGCTTCTGTAAGATGATCATAGTGCTCAGCCGGTTTAAATCTTCATATGGCTCAACTTTATATTGCAACTGGATAGCCAAATGTATGCAACACTAATACAACCTCAATTGCATCTCTCCCCCCCTTTTTTAAGCTTCTGAAGTTTAAAGGAAATGTGTAATCTTGCTCATCCTACCAACTACTAAGTTTTAAAGCTCTTTAAATTGAATTAACAAAGTAATGTCATGGCTCAAGCCTGCTTCAACAGTAAATTTAAGTGGACTGCTGTTTCACACTCTATCCGAGGTCTTCCCTGTCGAGATTAAAAAAATAAGAACTGATTACAACAACCAAAATAGAGGCAGAGTTCACTGCTCAGCCGGCACTTATTATGCCTTTGAAATGTGTCTGCATTGTTCGAAGTTCGAACAGGTATCTTCATTTATCAACACACCCTCTATCATGCGCTATGAATTGATTATAATAGCTTAATGAATATCTTATTCAAAGTCAATGCCTTCAATTATGATTAAGTTTATTAGTTAAATTGTCACATTTTGGTCAGCTAGTACAAAGACAATTGGTTAATTACTCAAAAAATAAATAAATAAAAAACCGCTTGAAGCTAACCAGCCATACCTGAAAGAACAAGAAAAAAGAAGAAGTGTTTTTATGAGACTTACCTAGAGAAAAACAATTATGTGTTTATAGATTGGGAACGAAGAAAGCAAGTAATTTTTTGGGTAATTACATTTTATTACCCTAAATTATACCCCAAATTACATTTTGCACCCTAAACTTTTAGAATGTACGGTTATCACTCTCAACTATAGTCCGTGTTACACTTTGCACCCTATTGTTAATTTTGCTGGATGAAAAACCAAACTTTTATAATTTCTTCTTTATTTTTAAGGGATTGAGAAGAGAGATAATTAAGTTTTTTCACATGGTGCTATCCAAGATAACGGTAGAATTGATGGTAGGGTGTAAAGTATAACACGAGATATAGTTTAGAGTGTAAACTGTGCATTCTAAAAGTTTAGGGTGCAAAGTGTAATTGAGAGTATAGTTTAGGGAGATAAAATGAAATTTCTCCCAATTTTTCCTTCAAACGGGATAAGAATGTATCTCTTATAACAAATATACCAAGTCATTCATACTTTAATTCAATAAGTAAATAGCACGTGGAAGGTTAGTGGATTAATTTTGACAAAAGGATTATAAAATTAATTCACATGACATTCATTTATTGGGTTGGTATATGGATAACTTCGTATATCTATTACAAAAGATACTTTCTTAAAAAAACATAAAAGAAAGCTACCAAAAGATACCAAAACTAGATTAAATTTCTTCACCCAATTTATTATACCTTCTTAATCAAATTATGTTCATAGTATCACATGAAAAATGAATCCCACCAAGGAAAGCGCATTATGCTTAACACTGAACAGAAAACACCTAAAATTAAACTCAACAATGTGCAAATAGTAAGTACTTTTTGTTCTAAATTAAGCATGGGATGACACTTTGGATTATGCCCAAACTCTTTTCCCCATGAGGAGAGTCACACATGCCACTGAATTATGACACCCTTTCCAGTTTCCACACTCAACAAAAGACTTATTAGGAGATCAATTAGCTCAAGCTACATTCAGAGATCTAAGTTGTTCTCATTGTTAATAAAAAAGGTAAGGTAAGTCCATTTTTTTTTTGTTAATTCTTGAGCACTCTAGCCAATGAGAAACCAATGAATCTAATACCTCATAGCCAAACTATGAACCAGTCTTTGCAGTTTACATTGCCTTCACTCCTTTTTCGTTTTTCCTTTTGCCATGTGACTACATATCCTTTAAATGAACTTGTCAATAAAATATTTTACAGAGATTCAATTTGATATATAAAACACAATTAAGATAAAGCTTTGAAAGAATTCGAAGGACCTTCATCAACAGTGACTGTCCTGTTTCAATGTATTACTCCAATTTTCAGCTATGGCTACTGAAATGGTTTCATTCATATTTCCCAGATCTGTTCCAATTATAGATAATATGTAAGGCAAAAATGGGAAAATGTTAAAGATTAATATCCACCTCCATATATGCAAAAAGTTCATGATACTATTCATTCATCCATTATTTAGGTGAATCTTTAGTCTTTGTTGTTTTTGTTGGTGCGCATTCTAGAAAATGCAAATAAGGGAAATTGAATAAAGAGAATCAAAATAGAATAATGCCAAGAATTTTTTTTTTCATAATAATTCAATTTATGAGTTGTGTGATATGAGAAACATCACTATCATATGGGTCTGATACTTATTAGTACTAATAAGAAGAACTAAAATCATGTGTTCTTGTGGGTTCCAGTTAGCTCAACTGGTAAAATCTCTAATGGTTGTATAAGAGATCTGGGGTTCAATCCGCACCTACACCAAAAACTGATTGGTGTCTTGGTCTGATGATAAAGAGTTATTATTAGGAGCGGACGACATAGGTTGAAACTCTCTAAAAAAAAAAAAAAAAAAAAAATCATGTGTTCCATTTTAAGTATTCTACTTTATTCTCCACCAATTGTAGTATGTCATGTGTTTGATTTCCCCCCCCCCCTATTTTATACTTTGGTTATTTTCAAAGGAAAATAACTGGTAATTGATAGATTACAAAATGGAGAATGGAAAGTAGACACGTATGATTTATATACTTAAGTAATGTCTTAACTTTTGTTTAAATTATTTCACTCCTTGCGCATGAGACACCCTGACAACCTTATTGACATATAGTATAGTAGATGAAATTTAGAACCTCCATATTCACAACGGGGTTTCAAAACCCAACACTTAAGTTTCCTTGAAAAGATGAAATAAAATATTTTTATTCCAATTACAATATACTATCTCAACAGTGACAGAAAAAAAAAATGTGTCTTTGTAAATATATATTTTTTCTTGGGTGGAGCTTGTGTCCAGTGGCACTAGCCATTGGACACGTTGCAATGCGGACACATGTTTAAGACTGAACACATGTTCGTATTCTATCAACTCCAGTGACCACTGGGCACAAGCCTAACTCTTTTTTCTTTGAATGCTTCATTTTTTTTTCTTTTTTTTCTGAATGCCTTGTGTCTTTTTATATTCATTCTACATTTATTGATCAGGATATAGTAACATCTGCCTAAATAAATATCATTTTCAATGGGGACCAGAAGAGGAGGGGGAGCTAAAAAACAATAACGGTTGGAGATATCAATCTTATTATATTCTGACCCTTCACTTTGTGTGAGCTTACAAGCAAGACAAAGCCAAGGCATAGTTTGGATGTTTCAGTTTCAGTTTGCCATATCTAGTACTCCTGTTTCCTTGGGATCCTGAAAACACCCCCACAAATCCTGACCGTTCAATCCTATCAGCTAAAGTCTCTCACCCGAGTACACGTGCTGCCTATCTTTTATACCCTTTTTTAGTCTTTTGCTACCATGCATGGAATTCTCCTCCAACTACAACACAAACAAAAAGAGAGAGAAAGAGAAAGAGTCATAGTTTTGCTTTGATTGTTCTTCATAGGCCTCTTCATCGCCATCATTAGCGAGGCCCAGTTTTGAATTATCTTTTCAAAACCCCATTAAATTTGTTTTGAACATTCAAAGAGTGAGAGAGAGAATAATGGAAAATGGAATTTAAAGGGACCCCTTTGTTTGGTTTGGATCTCGTACTTCACCGAACTGTCACATCTGACCCCTTTCTGATTCTTTGCTTATCATCACCACCAGAGAAAAAGCAAGAAACTTCCTGATCTGTTGCTGAACTTCTCGATCTGGGTGTGCTTCTTCTTACTGCTTATTCTTTTGCTTAAGATCATGGAATGTAGCAATAGCATTCTTGTGGATTTGAGGTAATAATACTTATATAGTTTCCTGGTTTTGTTTTTGCCCATCTTTTGGTTTTTACTGGTCAGATATAAAATCAATGGAAGAAGATCAGCAAAAGAAGTTTGTATGCAAGTTTTGCGCCAGGAGGTTTTCGTGTGGGAAGGCCTTAGGTGGTCACATCAGGACCCACATGAATAAGAATTCAGCTGAAGAAGAAGACGAAGTAGAAGTGGAAGCTGATGGTAATGTTAATGCTAATAATGTGGTAAAGTTTCAATCTTTGAATGGTGGAAGGAGGAGCAAGAGAGATTTGTCAGGGTTTGAAGCTGATGGTTTGGATTCTGGTTATGGTCTTAGAGAGAACCCCAGGAAAACTTGGAGGTTTGTGGATTCAAGTAGTGCTACTTTATTGCAGGAAAGGGTGTGTAAAGAATGTGGCAAAGGTTTTCAATCTTTGAAAGCTCTCTGTGGTCACATGGCTTGTCACTCGGATAAAGAGAAGCTGATTAGCAAATTTGAGGACAATTCATTGATGGATAGTCACTCAGACACTGAGACATCGGGTCCAACACAACTTAGGAGATCGAAAAGAATGAGGTACAAGGCTGTTGATGCTTACCCTTCTGGTTATACTATGGCAAATGGTTCTTCATCTGTGTCTGGGATTGAACAAGAACAGGAAGAGGTGGCTATGTGTTTGATGATGTTGTCTAGGGACTCTGGTCAAAGAAATGGTTTGAATTCTTTGGCAGAGTCTTCGGATAACAATTCAGTGGTTTTAGAGGCCAAATCATGTTCTATTGATGTGAAAATGAAAATTACCATGAAGAATAGTAGGGATTGTGCCTCTAACATTAATGAGATTGTGAAGCTTAAGAAGCAAATAGACAAGAAGTTGAAAACTTCTGAGATTAGTCTTTCTGACAATTCTGATTCTGGGTATTTTAGGAATGGACCCAAAAAGGCTGAATCAGATGTTTCTGTTGATGGGTCTTATTGGGGTGACGGATTTAAGAAGCCTAAAGTGTATTATGGATCTGGGATTGGGGGCTTTGATTCTGAATTGGGTAAAAGTTCAAGCTTTGAATTAAGGAAGGAGTTGATCAATGATGAAGGATATGGTCCAGTTGGTACGGAGTGTGATTTAAGAATGAAAGCTAAAAATGATTCTTTCAATGCTGAATTTTCAAAGGGCTCCAACAAGAAGATAAAAAATGATTCTTCCAAAGTTAAAGGTAGCAAGAATGCTCATAAGAGAGGCAAATATGAGTGCTTGAATTGTAACATGAGCTTCCACTCTCATAGGGCTCTCGGGGGACACAGAGCTAGCCATACAAAGAGCAATGGCTACTGTGAGGCTATATATGAGAGCGGCGAAAATAGCACAGGCACTGGTTCTCTTGCTGTTCCAAAACCTCAGAGTAAACATGTTGAGTCCTACAGTGTGAAAACCTCAACTAGTCAGAGTTTCTCTGGCCATTCTAAGAAAAGAATGGGGCCAAGGAAAAGCAAGGGGCATGAATGTCCAATCTGCTTCAGGGTTTTCCGGTCGGGCCAAGCTTTGGGCGGTCACAAGAGGTCCCATTTTATTGGAGGTTCTGAAGAAAGAACTTTGGTCCTCAAGCAAGAGCTCCCTGAGTTTCATGGTCTAATTGATCTTAATCTTCCTGCTCCCACTGATGAAGAGGCAAATGGGGATGATGCCCAGTTCATGCCATGGTAGGTTGCAAGCAGAAACAAGCAATGAGTTGCTGGTGGGTAACATTGATTTATATATTTTTATTTATTTTTATCAAACCTCCATGAGATGCAAGAGATGCAAAGGTGTACAGACAAGTTGGCCAATTTCTTTTCCTTTTTCACTTTGCTTCAGATTCAAGAATGTTCGGTTGAGGTAAATGTTCCATTGCTGCTCCTGGCCTGTACACAGCAGTCTTTCTTGCATTTGAAGTTCTTCATTTCTTTTAAGTTTATTCGTCTATTTCATTTGCAAACTGCCATATGTGCACCAAATTAGTTCTATATTTCTTCTTTAGTATAACATCTTCCCTGAAAACTACTTCAACTAGTGGCTTTAAACTGTGATTTTGGTCCCAATTTTGTCTTTGTGGAGACCCTGAATAAAGCTGTCTCTCTTTGCTACATTGGATGAGTAAAAATCACAACATTTTTCTTATTAAGCTTTCTTATCAAATTTTGTTGCCTTTGGACATGGACCAATGTGATATTCGATGGGGTGGGTTGAGGTAGGTCTTGGTTTCAAATGTTACCATTGAAAATTTTCTAATATCAGTCCCCAGCACATATGATTACTCGAACAAAATTCACTGTTGAAGCACTTTCTTATTTAAAATAGAGAATCGAGGACCACCTGCTTTTGAGGGGGCCTTATGATAAAGTTCCATTCTAAAGGTTGGAGGGAAGTTTCCTTTTGAAGTTCCAAGCCGAAATACTGTTTATTCACATTCATATAATACTATGTTAATTTTCTGTAAAGCTCCTAATCATTCTTCCCTGAAGTTGTGCATTTGGATTGGCTTTTGTTGAGAACCTATATGCTTTTTTTTGCTGAAAGTTGGCAAAATATAATTGTATCTGGAAAAAACCAAGGCCTTAAAAATCTGCATATAAGTAAATAAGCAACAAAAAAAGGAAGCTAAAAGTAAAAAATTTAGTCCACACAGATTAATGCATGTAAGACCTACTCTGATTGGTAGTATTTCTTTACCACAAAATTCTTTTGGGTTAGTGTTCTCTACCATAGAATATGGCATAGGGTCAACCCAATGAATTCTATTTATTCCGGACAAGGGCTACAATTTAGTCCCCTTTGCGAAACAGGATGGCTTTATTGTTAAAGATTCTCCATTTCACTAATTTTATAGGTCGGCAATGAAAGGGAATATATTGAGTGGTTGAGTAAAATTCTCGAGCTCAAAGATTGGTTAGGGATAATTAGTTTGTGGAATTATTAGGATTTAAAGTCGATGTACTTTTTATCATTCAGCGTGAAAGTGTAGATTGAAGTGGTTGTGTCGTCACCTACCATTAAAAACAATGCTATTTATATAACAATACTATGGACATAACTTTGTTTACAACTTACTAATGTAGCAAGTTGTGATCAAACTAGTATTACTTTCTCGTGGATCTATTAGTATCGTTATTTTTTATTATGTATCAATTACAACAAATCACGTAAACGATTGTGAAAATTCTCTCTTTAGCTTGACAGGGTGGGAGAATTTGTTTTTTGTTTTTTCCTTTATTTCCTTTACATTTGTTGCCGATTCCATACTTATTATCCTTTTGGGTGTGTGAGGGGACAACTTTGTTTGACATGTTATGGGCTCAAGTAAGCTTCTATATAAGGCCGAATCAAGAAGCACTCAAGGAGAATCAAACTCCTATGGGATAGAGAGAATTATGAATATGGGTTGGAGTCAGCTTGCATCATATTGAATCAAGGACCACTTGTGAATGAGCGACTCTTACGCAAACTGATTGAATTGGTTTGTGGAATTTTTCAATTGGCTTATATTGTCTTTTATTTTTAATAAATTCTTTCTTTTATTTTTTCTTTCTTTCTCTTTTTACTCAAACCTTAATTTCCTTGTGAAAAGGGGGACAAAGCAATTTAAAAAGAACTTTGTTGGGTCTGCCATTATCCTATCACATGTCCAAGCCCATTACTATTTTTTGACAAAAGTGGTGCTTGGATTAAAGAGGTTAAAGTTATATTTCAAATAAGTTTGAATGTCTAACAAGGCTTTGCCTTAACTTCTTCAAAAAAAGGCTTTGCCTTAACTAAACAAACATATTGTTTTAACATATGCAGAGTTAAACTTTAGTGTCTTGTAAAGCAAATAGGAAAGCCACAAGGATTACACTAAGGGAGTGAGTGAGGACTACTATTTGCAATGACAATAGAGACTTTAGTGCTAGGTAATATCTATGATATGTTTCCTAGCAAATAAGGTAGTTTGTTTCTAATTTTCCATTTTTTTTTTTGGCTTGGAATATACTCATCCTCATGCTCTAGCCTGCATTTTGCAATGTGGATTACAGAGTTCAAATAGTTTGTATATATATATATATATATAATGGGTGAATTGATGTGCTCATATTAATGAGACAAAATTTAATACTTGAGTAATATTCATTGGGGTATAATTATTAATTTGTGGTTCTAATTAGGCCAGCTAATAAAGTGCTTTGTCCTCAAATAAGAAATACATGTTCAAATTTTGGCTATACAAAAAAAGATACTAATCGGTATTTTGGGCTAATTGTAAAAAATAATCATTATTAAATACACCTCATAAATTTTAAATTCTATCTTATATATAAAATTAATTTTTTAATACTAATTTTATCAATCAAATATCTGGTTAGTACAAAATATTTGAAAGAACTACAGTAATTTGTTGTCAACAATTTATGACCTTTTTGGTGGCACAAACTTTTTCACGAGTAATGTGTTGTACTTTTTCCTCATACCAAATGCATTGTTAATTTCCTTTACCGGGCACCTGTTTGTTTATACAATGGATCTTAGCTTTTTAGTTTGTTCACTATCGATAGAAACAAGTATCGATCGCTATCGATACTTGTTTCTATCGATAGAAACAAGTGTTCACTTCATGGAGTAGTACACCTAACGCTAACATTACTTCATGGTATTTCTTTCCATTATTACCATAGTATATTCTTTATTAGCATGAAAATGCAATTATACTGGTCATCTATTTTTTTTTTTAAGGTGAGAAATCTTCATTAAAAAAAATATAGATGTTTGACATGTAATCCTTTTCTTTTTCAGTGTGATTGACATCTAATCCAGATAGTAATTTGATCTATCATGATAAGGCAATCTTGGAATTGTCAATTATGGACTGGACCTTACTTATTTGGGCATCACCTATCATTTTCCTTCCCTAAAATAAATCTAACAATGCTAAATTTATTTTTATGACTAATAGATAATAAGAATGGAGTTGGCTTGAACCTCCAGTGCACTGTATGTTGTATCCGTTGTGATGGCAACATGTGATAAAAAATGGATATATGTTATTATTTTAATGAGTCCAGTGTACTAAATCACTAGATCCAATCTTTGCTTAATAAAAATGATATTAATGATGAAAACTCATCTATACTATTGATAACAAGATTTTCTTGTTTGAGCTTGACTTTTTAACTGTCCCAAATTGCCATCACATGCATAACAGTTAAAAACTTAACAAATTGTAATTAATGGAGACAAGTCATATTTCTAATTTTCAAAATCCTTGATTTTAGATAAACTTCTTTTCTCCCTCTACACATATTCAAATTGAACATTCATCTGTTAGTTGAGTTCCTACTTGGGTTTCTTATCCTTTTTTTTTTTCTTTTTGAATCTCAAACTTATCGAAAAGTATTTGCATTTGTATGGCTTTTGTTGCTTTGTGATAATGGTTTCTTGGGGTTCTTGGTTTAATTCTGTTTTGAAACAAATTGGAATTAAGTTATATGCTGACAATTGGATATTTTTTATGTGGGCGTCTCTCTTAACATGTATTCCTTTTTTTTTTTTCTTGTTGTTGTATTTATGTGTGTTTTATGTTGTAGTTATTAGGATTTTTTATTGAATGGCTGGTTATTAGGAAGTTTGTTTCCCTTTTTTTCCCATTCTTTTGTGGGTATCTTTTACATGTCACTATGTAGTAGATGTTTTTGCTTTTGCATGGAGTTGGATTTAATTTTCAATTCATAAGGTAGTAAGGAATGCTTCAACCACAGCTGGCGAAGAAGGAAGTTGGACTCTTTCTGTCATGGCACCAATAACATTTCCTGAGTGGTCTCGCACAACAGCACCCAAACCAGCAACTCCGATCTTAGAGAAAGTGGCCCCATCAAAATTGACCTTGTACAATGGAAAGTTTGGAGGGGTCCAAAGAACAAGACTTACAGGCATCAGAAGGCTGTGCACTTTGCTCCCATTGACCTTCTTGAACTCATGGAGGAACTTCTCTGCCTTCTTTCGAATCTAATTAACCACAATGGAAGCCTCACCAACCCGAATTGAATTTCTTCTAGACTAGATAAACCAGAAGATCAGTGCCATAAGATTAATGTCTAGCTTATCCCTCATTTTCATTAACATTTCCCACAAATCAGCAAACACCACAAACTTGTACCTGAGTAGTTTAGTAGCCACTTCATTCGTCTCCCAAATCAAAGTGAGTGAGGCACAACCCCATAATGCATGTACAACATCTTCACATTCAGATTTGCAGCTCGCACAAAGGACTGAACCAACAACATTTCATTGCCAAAGGTTGCAAAGAGTAGGGAGAGAATTATGTGAGGCCTACCAAATCGTATGCTTAACTTTATGGGAAACAAGGAGTTTATAAGCACTACGCATTGAGAATTCACCTTGAGGGGTTGGGAGCCAAACCTACTTGTTAGGCATAACTCGGTAGCTTAGTAGAATCCCGAGGATAAGGCTTGCTTCTTGGGGGATGAACTCTGCTTTACCAAATCAACTTTCCAGGAATGGGACTCAGCATTTATCAGATCACTGACTCTAGCGTTTTGAGGTAGATTTAAAATAGGAGATACTATTTTTGGGCACAAAACCTTTGGCAGCCACCTATCCTTTCTGATCTGGATAGTCTTCCCATCCCCAACTCTCCAAACTGAACCCATTTCAATAACATGTCTTGCTTGGTAGAGGCTTTTCCAAGCATAGGACCCCTTATTTGCTAAAACACACTCCATGATGGAACAATGGGGAAAAAACTTTGCTTTGAACACCCTATGAAATAAGGAATTTTCCTGGGTATTGAGACGCCATACTTACTTGGTTAGAAGGGAATCGTTGAACTTGCTTAATTCTTGGAACCCCATACCACCTTCATTCTTTGGGAGACAGAGCTTCTCCCAACTAACCCAATGGATCTTCCTCTGCTCGCCCCTGTAACCCCACTAGAACTTCCTAATTAAGGTTTCAATCTCCTTGATAAGACCCTTGGGCAACTTAAAGCAAGACATTGTGTAAATCGGGATTGCTTGAATCACCACCTTGATAAGCATTTCCCTCCCCGCTTGAGACAACAACTTCTCCTTCCACCCCTTTGGTTTCTTCCAGATTTTTTCCTTTATATTGCTAAAGGACATCTTTTTATGCCTACCAATAAGGGACAGCAGCCCAAGGTACTGTTCATATGTCTGGATTACAGGTACCCCCAAGAAAGCTTGAATTGCTTGTTTGGACTAGGCTGAGGTGTTTAAGCTAAAGAAAATATTCGTTTTCCCCCTATTGATATTCTACCCCGATGCTTGTTCATATAGGTGCAGGATTGATTGAATTTTGACACATTCCGAGATTGTAGCTTGACAGAAAACCAAGCTATCATCAGCAAAGAGTAGATGAGACACATGTGGCCCAGCTGCACACAGAGACACACCCATTATTTTCCCATCTGATTCTGCCTTCTTGAGAAGGGCATGAAAGCCCTCTGTAACCAGTAAGAACAAATACGAGGAAAGGGGGTCTCCTTGTTGGAGACCCCTTCCCGAAGTGATAAGTCCATGAGGTTGTCCATTTAATATTATTGAATATGTCACAAACCGAATGCACATGGATATGAGACAGATAAATTTTTGGTTGAAACCCATCTTCACCATAATTTGCTCAGGAAAAGTCCATTCAACCCGGTCGTACGCTTTGCTTTTATCAAGCTTCAGAGCCATGAAACCCAATTTACCCGTTCTCTTTGACTTCAGGTAGTGAAGCATCTCATGTGCAATAAGGATATTGTCGGTGACGATCCTTTCCGACATAAAAGCACTTTGGGTTTCCGATATAACCTGGGGAAGAAGTGGTTTCAAGCAATTTGCAAGAATCTTTGCAATGAGTTTGTATAGAACATTACTTAAGCTTATGGGGGGAAATCAGTAACCCGACAACCACTCTTTACTTTAGGAATAAGAGTTAAGAACGTATGGTTAGGAATGTCAGGAAGGATACCTGAGTTGAGAACCGAGAGCACCGCATTCGAGACCTCGGACCCCACCTTATCCCAGAATTGTTTATAGAATAAAGGAAGTAACCCATCCGAACCTAGAGCTGTATTGGATTCCATCTATTGAATGGCAACCCTTACTTCACTTGCTTTAAAAGGTCCATCCAAGTCCTCATTCATGGTTAAGCTGACTCTTGGTTCAACCCCACTCAAAACCGGGTCTAGAGACAGGAGGTTTGAGGAAGTAAACAAACTTGAGAAGTAATTAACAATCATATCACTAACTCTGCCCTCATTTTCAATCCAATCACCAACTTCGTTCTCTAAGCTTGCTATGAAATTTCTCTCATTCCTTTCCAAGGATTGGCAATGGAAATATTTTGTATTTTGATCACCATACTTTAGCCAGTCCGACTTAGCTCTTTGATTCCACATACATTCCTCCAGCTTCATCAAATTTTCAATCTCCTCACTCAGGGACTTCACTCTGTCATGGTCTCCTCCCACCATAGACGAAGCCTCAGCTTTCACCAATTGCTTTCTTTTTTGAGCCAATAAAATGCGGACAATTCCAAAAACCTTCTTATTCCAAGTCCACAAAAGGGATTGACAGTTACTAACCTTCAACAGGACATTCTCCATTGGACCACTCGTTAAGCCTATATCCCAGGCAGAGTGGACTACTCCCTTACAACGCTCATCATTTAACCACATGGACTCGAACATGAAGGGTTTGTTTGGCCTATAGAAACGGTTCTGAGCATCATTAGTACATAACCAAATCAAATTGTGATCAGAGGAAGAGCCTAACAAATGGTGAAGCTGAGCTGTTGGGAATTTGAGCATCCAATCAGTTGAGACCATTGCCCGATCCAACCTAACCCAAATCATTGGACCATTGTACCGCTTGTTAGACCAAGTGAACGGTAGACCCATGAAACCTAAATCCTTTAACCTACAAACATCTAAACAATCTCTAAAACCTTGCATTTAACTTTCAGGCCAAATACACCCTCCAAACTTCTCCTGAATTCACGTAATCTCGTTGAAATCTCCGATACAAACCCATGGCAGATTCAGTTGAGACCCAAGGTGGTGCAGCACAGTCCAAGAGTCTTTTCGGTTGGCAACTTTAGGGGCTCCGTAGAAAACCGTCAAGCGCCAGGCGTCATCAACTCTTGGATTCACCACTGCATTGATATGGTGAGGAGAAAATGTACGAATGTGGAGGTCGAGTTCATTCGTCCAAAACAGAGCAAGCCCACCACTGAGGTTTCTCCGAGGAACAATGAAGAGATTATCAAAACTCAAATGACAATGAATCGTTTCCAAATAAGCTTTCTTCTTCTTCATCTCCATCAGAAAGACTACCTTGGGAGCCTTTGCTTTCACCAAGTCGGAAAGCTCTCGAACTCGCCGTGGGTTCCCAAGCCCACGACAGTTCCAACTTAAGCAATTCATGATGGTTGGCGGGGTTGGGGACCAGCCACCACCATTGAGTTGTTGCCGAGGTCAACATTTTTTGCTTCGTGATGAACACCTCTTCGTTTAGATACTGGGATATCTGAGGCTTTTGGTAAGAGACATTTTCGTGAAGGTTCTGGATTAAGAACTGTTTTAGAAAGGGTTTGGGACTCTGTATTATTTCTAACTTTTATCCTAAACTTTCTGGGCTTTATTTCAGTTTTCTGCCCAATCCCGTTAGTAATATCTTATAAGGGAATTTTGATTTTTGGACTTGACAGGCTGAAAGGAGGGGGGGGGGGGGATGGGAGTTTTTAATAGGCCCAGCTTTGCTTGGGTTCGACTTGGTTTGAACCTGAAGTGGGCCAATATTTTCCAAATTTCTCATGTTTAAAATAGGTGGGCCAAAGCCCACAGCTACACTTACAGGAGAACACTTTCTAGCACTTAAACTTCTCAATTCAAACTCCCTACCTTTTTCGTCCCTATTCTTACCCGTGACATCCTCAAACTTTCTAAGTTCACGATCAATTTCATCCAGTTTATTTTGGAAAAGATCATTGCTTCCAAACTAACCTGAGATCTTCTCTTTTCCTTTTGGCTCATTTCCCATTGACTTGAGCTTGCTGACACGCCTAAAGTTATGGGACTGTTGCCGACTATCTGCGCTTCCTTAAGGGAAAGTCACCGAGCTGATTTGACTTGCTTGAAGACCCCTCGCAGCCAGCTAAGACATCATAGTCATTTTGAGGCCCGGTTTTAGGGGGAAGATCTTCCTTATTAATGGCAGTATCATGGGTGTCCATTTCCACGTCGAGCTCAGTCATCAAAGGATGGTGGAGGGTAAAACCACCCACCACTGCAACTAACCCACCACCTAAGTTCACTGAATGTCTTGGCCTAGAATTGTCAACATTTTCATAGAACCCCAGAACAATAATGACGGGTTTGCTGTACGATCCATACGGCGGAGCATGCAGTGAGCTACTGAATTGTTGTTGGTCGATGGAGAGGGTTCCCTTGCTATTTATCCACAGCATACAGTCCTTGTCATCGTGATCAAAACAACCACACTAATAACAAATGTTAGGGAGACATTTGTATTTAAATCTTACCCATCTTTTCTCTCCATTTTCCAGAGTTATTAGGCGGCCTCAACACAGAGGAAGGGAGATATCCAATGTAACCTTCACTTCATAAAACTACCTCCTTCCTTATCAACCTCATCAATTAAGCGACACACCTTACCCACAGACTCACAAATCGATTCAACAACTATTTTATTCATGAATTTGATAGGTATGTCATGAACTTGCACCCAAAACGAAGCCTCATTGAACGGAATCTCCTGGATTGACCCATCACCCTCATATTTCTTCATAACTACTAGGTGCTTATCAAAGCACCATGGTTCACTTTGAAGAACATGATCAACATGAACCCTTTTTGGAAAACAAATAATATAATGTGATTATCAAGATTTCGGATTTTGAAACCACTAGTAGAATGCCACAGTTTCCTGAAGGTCCTACCCATTGCCTCCATATTTAAGGCATGTTTTGTCAAGAACTTAGCAGCAATGATAAACTCAGAGGATAGTAGTTGGTTTTTTAACGAAAAATTGGAACCTTCTCTATCATGGAGGGAGAGATTTTTCCAGTTTTTTGTTAAATCCTCCATTGGTAATAGCAGACAAGAAGAAAGAAATTGTTTCCCAAAAAGGCCCTAGAAGAAAGAAAAACCCACTAGCTCCAAGAGGCAAACTTGTTGACTCTAGAGAACAGACCACCTCCAGGAAGGAGGGCTCTTTTCTTCGCAAAGGAAGTGAGCATCTTTGAAGTTTCTGTTGAGTGTGATACTGAGGTCATTATTAAGGCCATACTAGCAGGTGACACAGCCAATCTGGAATATGGTCATGTGATTAGTGACATTTTGTCTGTAGTAGAGGATTTTCATTTTTGTATTTTCTCTCATGTAAAACATATAGGCAATATCGTTGACCATTTTCTTGCCAAGAAGGTTGTTTCTGGCAATGAGCTACAGGTTTGGATTGAATCCTTTCCTGATGATATAGCTCCTCTAGTAATTCGAGACTCATTGTAATCTGTTTGAGTTTTAATGAAATTTGCTTGGTCTTCGGGTTCGGTTTCTCAAAAAGAAAAAAGGTAGTAAGGAATGGTGTCTTTTGACAATGGTTTATGTTTGTTGGTGAATTGTGGTTTGTGAGGATGTAAATGATTTGATTTTACTGTAATGATTGGGTGGGTTAAGGAAGAGATGGATTCGTATTTATTTTATTTTGTGACTCTAGAATTTAGGCGAAAACACCATTTTGGTCCCTACATTTTTGGATCATAGTCAATTTGGTCCCTACATTTTGGTAGCGGACAATTTGATCTCTCTTATTTTCAATCTGCAATCAATTTGGTTTTTACCGTTAACTCACTAACGAAAAATGCCTACGTCACAAACGAATTGCACTGTTGGCATGTCTAATATTAAATAAAATGCTGATGTGTCTAAATTTTAGTGTCCACCTCAACACTTATTTATATATATAAAAAAAAGCCACTTCAGCTTTTTAAATATATATATAACAATTTATTTTTTATTTTTTATTTCTTACAATTTCTTTAATAAAAAAAAATTAAAAAAACACTCAAGAGTGCCCTCCGTCTCTTTGAGTCTTCTCAATCTTTAATCTCCATCTCTCCAGCTCTCAATTTCTTTTAGTCTTATATGTCAAAAGTTGAAACCAAAAAGCCCACTTGTCTCCTAATGAAATAGAGCACAATTAATTCCTTCCTTCGTGGTTATCTTATCTCCCTCTTCTCAAGCCACTCTCTGAAACAAAATCAGAATAAAAAATCCCACCATCAACTAACACCTTCATCTCAAAAGCTAACCATTCAAGATCCATAAGCCACCCACTAGACCTCCATCAACTAAAGGCCCCAAACTAACAAATGAAACCCATCCCAAAAGCACAGCTTGGTGTTTGGAGTTTAGATACAATCTAGTGCCACGACGCCGTATGACGAATCTACTGGGTATGACAACAAAAGATTTTTTGATTTGGTTGTGGGTTTGGTTTGGGTTGATTTACAAGTTTGATTTGGATGTGTATTTGAGTGAGCCTCTATTTGTTTGCTGAGAAAACAAGAGAAAAACTAAACAAAATGTCTGATTGATGAGATGTCAACGGTTGTTACTGCAAACGCTGAAGCTCTTCCACGAAGTTGCTGAAGATGGGTTTGTAGTTTATAATTTGTGAGAACGTTTAGATTTGGTTAAACTCCCCAACTACAGATTTTGGGCTTAGGGAAGAAGAACAATGAATGGTGTTGAGCCAAAAAAAATATTTGGTAAAGTAAATGATGAGGTAAAAATTTTGTTTGGTTAGTAATTGCAGATTCTGGGTTCGGGGGAAGAATAATGAAGAACATTGTGTAAAAGTAAAATGAAATTATCTTTGGTTAATGAAATTGTAAGAAAAATAAAAGATAAAACAAACAAAGGAAAAAATTGGAGAAGAAATTATAAAAATAATAAAAAAAGCTGATGGGACTTTTTTTTGCCATGTAAGCGCTGAGTGGTTACTAAAATTCAGACACATCAGCATTTTATTTAATATTTTAATATTAGGCATGCCAACAATGCAATCCGTTTGCCATGTGGGCATTTTCTGTTAGTAAATTAACGATAGAGATCAAATTAATTGCAAATTGAAAACAACAGGGACCAAATTGGCCGCTATCAAAATATAAGGACCAAATTGATCATGACCCTCAAATGTAAGGACCAAAATAGTGTTTTTGCCTAAAAATTATCAAGGACCCAGATACAATACAACAAAATTTAGTATATGAGGAGTTTCTTTTGGTACAACAATAGAAGAATTACAATATTAAAAGATATGGGTTTCTAGCCTTTAATATCCAAGTTTTTATTTTATTTTTTATTTTTATTGAAACTTAGATTTCAAAGTTACAACATATTTCAATTTTTGTATTAATGTTTCTAGAGATTTCAAGTACATAGTAGATTTTGTATTAAGTTTACTTTATTTAAAATTAATTTAAGGGATGATTACACTTTACCCACCTATGGTTTGTCTCTAATTTTATGTGCCCATCCGTGGTTTAAATTTTGACACTTTGTCCACCTGTGATTCTGACTGTGAGTGCTTCGTTACCCACCTTAATGTTTTCTGTTACTCTAACACCAAATAAGTAAAAAAAACACATCCCAAAACGGATCAAAACTTACTCTCACTTCCAAAACTCACTCACTCCCACTCGCTTGAGACAACTGTGGCAGATCCGAGTCGAGGAAGAAAGACACAGTTGCTCCTCTGTTCAGCTGTGGCAGATCCTACAATGGGCTTCGATTTGTGCATGCTCTTGGGTTTTGATCGTGGGTAGCTTAAAACTAATTCTAAAAAAAAATTTCTCTTATATATTTTTAGTTTTTACCACATATATCCTCTATACCTCAAACACATTAGTTACCCAAGAATGTGAGAGACAGGAGTTACTATCCTCATCTGAATGGAATCTCCTATATATAAACTAGCTAGACCCTACAGTCTTTTTCGACATAAACCAAATTTGCATGCAGCACCAAATGAGTACTAAAACATTGTTGAGAAATAAACTCAGTAAAGACAAAATTCAAGTTCACTAGCACATGCAATGCAACAACGAAAGGCAGAAAAATTGCCTCTGTCAAGTTACAACATAGAATGTAACTGGCTCATATAACAGGCTTGCATATATTAGCTTGTTCTTGGCAAGTTCAGGAGATTCTATTCACTTATTTGTTGGGTAAGGTCATTAATATTTGGGTTGCATAGCTCGTGATCCAAATAAAATGTGGAGAGCTAACTTTTATACTGACTGGATTTGCTTGTTCCTTTCTCACAATAAATGAAAAGAAATTCAAAAACATATCTCGTCAACCATCGATCCAATCTAGCATATGTCCCACGATCAAAACCCAGGAGCATGCACGATCAAAATCCAAGTTCAATACCCACGATCAAAACCCAGGAGCATGCACGAATCAAAGCCCATTGTAGGATCTGCCATAGCTGAACAGAGGAGCAACTGTGTCTTTCTTCCTCGGCTCGGATCTGCCACAGTTGTCTCAAGCGAGTGGGAGTGAGTGAGTTTTGGGAGTGAGAGTGAGTTTTGATCTGTTTTGGGATGTGTTTTTTACTTATTTGGTATTAGAGTAACGGAAAACATTGAGGTGGGTTACAGAGCACTCACGGTCAGAATCACAGGTGAGCAAAGTGTCAAAATTTAAATCACGGGTGGGCACATAGAATTAGAGGCAAACCACAGGTGGGTAAAGTGTAATTATCCCTTAATTTAAAGTACAAGAGTTTCAATTTTTGGATCAATTTTTTATTATTAGATTTTACAGTGTTACAACATATTTCAATTTTTGTATCAAATTTTTTTAAGAGACTTCAAGTCAATTTTAGATTTTGTTTCAAGTATCATTTAAAAAAAAAACTATTTTAAAATTCATTAAAAATGGTTTTAGTCCATTAAAGAATAAAATTTAAAGAAAATGTTAGAATGTTTAAAATGTATATTATGTTATATATATATATATATATATGAGTATTAGATTTGCATAATTGGATTACTTTTATTTGACAACAAATATAACAAAGTCAGTAAAAAATCAACTGAATTAAGAAGTTTTTAAAATAGCCTTACCCTTTAGTTAAATTGGCTTTTTTGAAAAAGTCAAACAGAGAATTAAAAAGTGATTTTATCACTAAACCAAAATTTAGTCAAAATTATCTCTTGACCTTTAAAAACTACGTCGAATTACTTTTTTAAAAAAAGTCCAAGTTCTTAGCACACATCTAACTATAAAATTTTTTGTTTGATGTTCTAACTACAAATTTTTAAATGATTCAAACTTATCATTTAGCAATACATGATATAGAGAGTAAAGAATTAAAAATAAATAGATAAATAAAGGAGCATGAAGGATTTGCTGTCCAATTTAATGTCTTGCCAAATTTGACCTTGCTAAATAGTTAAAAAAGTTTTAAAAACATAAAATAAGGAGGACAAACAAGTAAATTAATGGGTCACATTCAATTGAAAAAATTAAGACACCACCACCAAAGACAATCACTCAATTGAGTCAGTTCATAAATTTTTTTTAATAACTCACAAAAGTATAGTTGCATATTACATGCACACATTCAGTTATTATGAATTTCATCGCTCATAAAAAAAAAAACAACATACTTTGGATACCCTTTCATGTGATTAAGACATAAAATAACTCCATTGTTGCTAAATGGACACCATCCAGGGTTCAAGTCTCTTCACTTTCAACTATTGAATTATCAAAAATAAAAATATTAATCAATTATCTACATGAATTTTCATGTGAAATATTGGAGGAAATTAAAATACTCTCTGAACGAAAAGAGTTATTGAAAAAATAAAAAATTCCATTGCCGGGAATTGAACCCGGGTCGCCTGGGTGAAAGCCAGGTATCCTAACCGCTGGACGACAATGGATTATTGGTTTATTGAATTATTTATTTTAAGGATTATGTTATTTCTCATGAGCAGCTCACAAATTGGTAGATACAAGTTAGTGTGAATACAATATCAACTTTTTTCCCCCTATTATTGAAAAACTGTATTATATACAAATAGCTAAAATATTACAAAAAAATGTATCTCAAAAAATAAATTTGGAAACCTGGAGAATGTGCATAATATCTCTTATATTTTATTTATTTCAAAATGAATAGATAAAATTTTAGTAAATGATCGGGTTATGTTTATATCTTCAATTAGGAATGTCATGTTTTAGTGTTTTACCATCTAGTACTGTACAATAATCTGGTGTTATCTATTTGTGGACGGGTTGACATATAAGATGTGCTTGGGCTTTGAAACTTGTTAATTTGAAACTATACATTCATTGAACTCCAAATTTGGGCCTCTATTACTTAAAAGTTAAAACTAGCCTATAAATGAGGCCCTACAACTTTCCAAGCTGTTCAGGATTTCAATTTGTCGGTTGGAACTTGTACCATTTGGAAAGTTTTGGTTTATAGATACAAAATCTAGTAACTTGATTTCTTAAAAATAAAAAAAAAGGATTTTTTTTTTTTTTTTGAGAAACAATCTAATAACTTGATGAAACTAGTAACTTGATATGATTTACAGATTGAGAACCATGATCCATACATTAATATTACGGAGCATATACAATCTTTGTTTTATAGATACAAAAAAATTTTAAAACCCATATGGTATGTTACATATTAATTGTTTTTTATTTTTTATTTATTGAGAAAAAGGTAAGTAATTTTACTGAACTAAAACAAAATGGTCAAAGATATGAATGATATTTTTTATAAACAAAATTTGAATACAAAATCTTTTATTAACCATTTGGAACTCACTATGAAACACATAATTGATATCCGGAAAAATGTACATACATAGATTTTCTCTTCATATCTATTAAACTCACATGATGAAGAGCACCCCTATTACCCATAACATAAAAGTTGTTCCGTTTGTCAGTCATGTTACTAGGATTCAACTAGCTAGGACCCATGATAGAGCCGTGAGCTTCTTCATAGCAAATAAATTAAAGGGCAAACAATTTGAACACATGTGATTTGACCGAAATTTAAGTTGTCTACCTGTAGTTTGAAATTTGACATTTTACTCATCTGAGATTTGACCGAAATTTAAGTTGCCTACTTGTAGTTTGAAATCCCATGATGCAAGTTTCGCTAGATTATTTTTTATCTTATTTGATCTTGTACTTTTATATTTTTTGTGTTTTTGGAGAAAAGAGACATAAAAGTAAAGCAAAATTACATATTTAACCCTATTATTTTTAATAAATGTGGATTACAAAACTCTAACTGAAATAACCACAAATGGTAAATTGTCAAATTTCAAACTATAAGTAAATGACTTAAATTTCAAACAAATCATAGGTGGGTAAGTTATAATTTGCTCTAAATAAAAATAACCAAAATGTTGGAAACCTGTCATCATTTCCAATTGTGATTGCTTGTATTTTACATAATGTAATAAATGTGTTTTTTTTAATATGTAATGATAAATATTGTGACTTTACGTTAGAACCTTATTTCTTTCCATTGTATTTATTTTTCAAATAAAAATAACTAAAGTGTTGGGAAAAAAGAGAAATGGCTATCATCATTTCCAATTGTGATTGCTTGTCTTTACATTAGGTAAATCCGTAAATGTGTTTTTTTAGTAAGAGCATTAGCATCTGGGATGCAAAAAAGTTCTACTTTGCATCCTTAAAAACTTACTTTATCTATTTTACTATCTCATTTTACAACTCTTCCAACATCCTAGTTTTTATTTTTACATCCAACTCATTAAAATAATATAAACCATACAAATAAAAAAAAAAAATTATATCTCTTCCATTCCTCTCTTTCCTCTCTTTCTTTGTCTTTATCTCTCCAGTCTATCTCTATCTCCCAAGCAAACCAATCACAACCACCATTGCACCACTACACATGCCCAACAAGGTAGCAATCACCACCACCCCACCACCACCACATACCCTAGCAAGGCAGCAACCACCACCACCCCACCATCACACACATCCCACCAAGGCAGAAACCACCAACAAAATAGAAAAGAAAAGAAAAAAAAAACCAATAACCAAGCACAACCACCACCCAAACACCAAACCACCACTGATCCGACCACCCAAACACCAAAACCACTAATCTAGCCACCCAATCACCATACCAACACCGATTCAACCACCTAAACACCAACCCACAGCCCATCCCATTCCCACCAAGATCCACCAAAATCCACAACCCATTCGACCCACAATCCCCATGCCGCCACCATCGCATCGCCCACGACCACCAGAAACCCACAAATCTCATCTCCACCATAGCCCCATTTGACCTACAACCCACAGCCCACATCTCCACCACAGCTCCACCCGACCCACAACCCACAACTAAGAAAAAAAACCTCCAAATTGAGAGAGAAAGATGAAAAAAGAACAGAGAAGAGAGAAGAGTTGGAGAAGAAAAGATAGGGATCGGAGACAGAGAGTGAGAGTGATTCAAAAAGAAAAGAAGAAGAGAGAGAGGAGAGAGAGTCAGAGATTGAGAAGAAAGAGAAGAGAGAGGAAAGAAAAAAAAATATTTTATTTATCCATCCGTGCTATAGTAGGTTGTATATACCCATACTTAGGGTTCATTTGGATACAACTTATTTTTACTGAAACTGAAAACTGAAAATTGAAAATTGAAAATAGTGTAGCAAAATAATTTTTAAATGTGTGAAAAGTGCTGTGTGACCCATTTTTAATTAAAGTTTGGGTGAAAAAAGATGTTTATGGGTCCCGTAAACAGTGCATAGGACCCACAAACAGTGCCATTTCAGTTCAATGGGTGGACGTTCAAAGTGCTAATGGGTCCCGTGCATAGTGCACGGGACCCACTAGCAGGTCTGTCCCCCATTAGAGTTAACTTTTGGTATGAAAAAAAAAAAAAAAAAAGGGAAAACGTGAAAGAGCAAAACGTAGACTTAAATAAGCTCAATCCAAACCGCACCTTATTGTAGCAGGTTGAAATTTTTTTTTTTAGGTTCCCATACCTAGATGGAGCACATTTTTACGGGTTTAGTGTGTATAATAGCAACTGGGGGGTGTTTACACCCCCCAATATTAATGCTCTAATGATAAATATTGCACTTTTGTGTGTTTATTTTTCAAATAAAAAATGACTTTGTTAGCGAATACTTTAAGAAATATTTGTTAGTGAATTATTTTTTAAGAATTTTTATAAGAAAAGTAACCATAAAAAAAAGGACTTTTTAACTGTTTTATTTATTTATTTATTTATTTTTTATAGAAGTGATATCAAAACTCTTGTAAAATAATTTATTAATAAATATCCCAAAGACATCAAGAAAATAAAAAATAAAAAACTCCAAAGCCTCCTATTGACATTAACAGATTAACAAGAGAGCATGATATATATATTTTTTCCAGTCAAATCTTTATGATTATTAATTAGTAACAACAAATTCAGAAAAGTTTGTGTCTTGTTTCTGGTAAAAGTGGTTGGGCCCTATCAGATGCTTCCTTGAGATGACGGTTCAACTAATGCACCATATCCTATCTTAGTCAATAGCTATGATTAAGATGAACCAATGGGCTAGTCTAAATATTGGTACATATGGTAGGGATGTATAATGGCCCACTTTTGTGTACCCAATTCCAGAACCCTAGAATATATATCAATGCTTCACTCTAATCCCATCACTCCTTCAGAGTCCAGTCAAATCCTGTTCGAATTTTGGATTTTTTTTTTCTTTTTTAGAAATTTTTCCTAAGAAAAAAAAAAAAAAATTTTGTATACAACATTATCCGCATCAAAACCTAATAAATGAGAGATATTTGTGTAAAAATAATTACTCACTAATATGTTTTTCGTTTGTTAGTAGGGTAGTTATTTTTTGCTAACGTGTCTCACACTTATTAGATTTTGATACCGCTAACATTGTATCATTTGATACAAAATATGTTTTCCTAAGTCAGAGAGCTTAACTAGAAGGAAAATGTTAAGGAATGTCCTAAAGGCATTTATTAGTAAATTGTTTTAGAAAAGTTTTTAGGGAAAAAAAAAAGTAAGAAAAATGTTAAAAAAATACTTTAAGGATATTGGTTTAGGAATTATTTTTAGAAATATTTTATTGTAAAATGATAAAATAATTGATTTTGTTGAAAGTTTTTTATATTTTCTGTAAAAGTGATATCAAAATTTTCCTAATATAGTTTATTAACAATTTCCCTATGGGCACCCATTAGCATGACCTAAAAAGCAATTAATGTTTTGATAGTTTTTTCATTTTCTCATAAAAAATGGTATAAAAACTTTCTTAAAATAGTTTATTAACAATTACCCTAAGGACACCTGTACAGACTCAATTTGATCCATAGCCCAAAAGATTCGGACAATGACCTAATAGGCCCACAACAATAGATTTGTTAGAGAATGAGTTTGTTATTGAACATTCAATGAGTTAGAAGTAACTCACAGTAGGTTAATTAGTGTTGGAATGGCTAAAATGAACAAGTTGAAAAGAAAAAGACTTCTTTGTGTCTAAATATAAAGACTACAAGTTGCTTCTTTTTTTTTTTTGTGGTGGGAAGAGGCAACCACAAGTGACATTCACATTCACCAAAAAAGGCACAAAATTTAATACACCTATCATTTGCATAAATTCATAACTCTCACAAACTTTGATGTAGTTTATTTTATTTTGTTTTATAATTTTGTACCTCCAAAAAATAATAACACAACCAGAAAAATAACCAGTGGAGAATTTGTAAGTTTGATTAGCAAAAAGGTAGCTCATGAAAAATCATGGTGAGGGCACCCGCATCATATCATATATATTAATTTTTTTATTTGCTAAATTTAAAATGGTTTATTAATATATGTTCTATGAACACATGTTAATAAATCCTACGCTCTATATATATATATATATATATATATATAACTTTTTTGACCATTTTCCTATGAACAATAAATCGTACAATTCAACCGCACCAACTGCCTAACCTCCAGCGAGGAATTGCCAAAATAAATCTCCAAGGAGGAAACGGTAACGAGGCGATTAGATTTTGATCCCCGAAAATAGCGGCGGGCAAAGCGGGACTTTTTATGTCGCCGCGACAGAGGGGGAATCGTACGTTGCTGAGTCAAAAGACATGTTCGGTCGAAAAGCTAAACCACATGCTCAAATGGACATGGAATCATTATTATTTTTATAATAATAATAATAATTATTATTATTATTATTTTCACGCGGATTGCTTTGAAAATTGCAAATAAAGCCTATTATTATTGCACTGCTTGTGCTAATCTCTTCCAATAATCCAGCGAATAATGTAATTTACAATTTATTTTGCTTCTTCTAGAAACAACAGGATTTAATACGATATTTCATCATTAATCATTAAGTTAAAATATTAATAAAATTTTGATGTATTTAAAAGACCAATTAAGGTTTTAAAAAAACAAAATTAAAGATATTTATTGGAACATAAAGTGTTTTATCTATTAAACTAATTGAAATCCACATGCATAAATAGGTATAGATTATTCTTAAGTAAGAGTGTCAATTCGGATTAGCGTGTAAATGTAGGGTATTCGACTAAATACCTTAACTTGAACCCGACCCATTTAATAATCGTATCATGATCCTTCAACGTTAACTCAATCTATTAACAAAGCAGGTTGACAAACCCGATTCACTTGACACGCTTAGTAAACGGGTCGTGTTAAGTTGACATGAATATAACAGAACACATTTTAACCTGCTTAATATTAAATATGACATCCATACAGAAATATGTTCTTTACATCCCAAAAGTAATGTATACACTTCAAGTTTTCAACCTATATTCAAGATAACATAGAGTTCTAGGGTTTGTAAAATTTTAATTTACAATCATATCACTTATAAGTTTTTGTAATTACTCACTTTTCTTTTTAAGTTTAAAATATAGGTTGGATATAATTTTTTTTTGACAAATCTAAAATAAAATGAATATTTATTTGTTATATGAATTAAACAAGTTGTGTTAAATTAGTCATTTCAGGTTGATATAAATAAATTGACTTGTTTATTGTGGGTTGACCTGCTTATGACACGTTTCTTATAGTATAGCTTTTAGGTAGGGACGAAGCCAGAACTTAGAGTTTAAGGGGCAGCTTTGTTGCTGGTTGTGTGTAATAACTTTGGTCTCCGACTTTGCTGTTGCTTAGTTGCTGATAATTAATTATTTTTATTTTTATTTTATTTTATTTTTGTGTGTGTGTGTGTCTTTCATGTGTGCATTGTTGGATAAGAGAAAAATTATTTTGTTTAAATTTTTTTAAAAGGCCAGGTTGGTTAACTACACTTATTTTTTTTTAGTTTTACTATTGATAATTTTTTTTTTGTTGGACTAATTTTTTTGGGTTTGTATATTTTGTTTTAAATTTTAGATCTATAAAATTTTTTTATGGTCTTTAAAATGAGGAAAATGCTAGAGTTACAAACGTTTTTTTACAAAATGCTGATATGACGAGTGGTTATTGGTAAGTAAAAAAATCATGTAAGTGATGAGCCCGAATGCGAACCAATAAAAATTTGCTAGCTTAACAGTTTGTAAAAATGTTGTAGAAAAATTTGTGACTATAACAATACTCTTAAAAGAATCAATGATATTGTTAAGGGAACAAAAGTGTAATTTTATAAAACAAAATTGCTAAAATTATTACCCATATATATAATAATATTTTAAAAAAAAAAATTGGGGTGGGGGGGCATTGCCCCCCAAGTCCAACCATGGCTCTGTCCATGCTCTCGGGTTGATCCGTTTATGACTCAAACCCACTAAGGCTCAACCATAACTTTCAAAAACATGTGTCATATTCGTGGGTTGTGTTAAACATTGACACCCCTATCCTTAAGTGTATGTTTGGATGAACTTGTTTTTATTAGCTTTATTTATTTATTAATTTGATGGTTGGAAATGAAATATTTGAATCTTGAGTGTCTTTTTAGATATACTAAAAAATGTTAATTGCGTTACAAAACTCTTAACTCATTAGTTAGTTTGTTTTATTTATGATGTAAAAGTACAATAACTATACATTGAAAATGATGTTATTTAAAAAAAAAAAATTATATATTCCATTTAAGATGAAAATAAAATTTTCCAAACCAAACCATATAAGGTGTTTTTTTTTTTTTTTTTTTTTTTTTATAAAATTTTTTAAATACTACATATTTTAGTAAAAAAAAAAAAAAAAACTCATTCAAACTAATTGTCAGAAGACGTGACTATAATACCGACAGTCATAATAGATATCATTTATTGTAGGAAAAATTGTCACAACATATATAGATAGTATATTATTACGAGGCATGTCGGAAAGAAAAACAAGAAAGTGTGTGAATATGGTGTTTGAATGGAGCAAGAATTGACACTATATAAACATTTACGGGTGGTACGTACGAAATACGAATAACGTATACTTTTCCAAATGTTAAATGTACGATTTGATGGTTGCTGATAATGTTGGATAAAGGGTATTACTTTTCTTATAGGAGATGGCACATCAGGATTAATCAGGTGGCTGCCCTGGCCGTATGTTTTTAACTCATCCTAAAGATATGTACATTGTTTCGGTTGACAAAACACAGATATGAAGTAAATCACAAAGAAGGTCGTAATTAAGACTCATAAACTCATAAAAAAGAAAGAGGAAAGATAGAAAAAACAGAGGAACTAATGGTTTTGGCATGTCATGATTCATCAATAATGTACTCGAGGAAAACCTTTGTGATAGCCTGAACCATGCATATAATGAATTTCAGTCACCGACTAAATGATGGCTTTGATTCCCCATGAGTGCTTCACATTTAGAGGTTTATGTTCTTTTGAGATTATCCATGAAAATTAGTCAAAAACAACGATCATGTGGAGGTACCAGAGCATACAATTGCTCTCACACCCACATTCTTAAGAGGATTACTAGGTCATCATGTCATAGCCTAGCATGGTAGGTATATATTCTTACCCGTGAATCGTTTTTTGGCTTAACTTTCTTCAGTTTTTTGTAGCTAGCTAAACGTGTAGTCTGTAGAACTTAGTAAATATATCTTCTTCGTGTCCAATCTTAGCACACCATCAGAAAAAGACCATAACATAATGTTTACGTAGCACTAGACTGTAATCCCAACTGGCAACTACCCTAGTGTTTTACTCTGCACACAGTTCTAATGAAATTTATACAATTATATAAAATGAAATTTCTTTGTTAGTGTCTTCTTTTCCTCTCTTCCTTTCCTGTTTTCCTTTTATTTTCTTCTAAATAGCCCCTCTTATAATTCACTTCTAAATTTAAATATTTTTACATTTGAGGCCTTGATGGAAATAATAGAAAACTTTACTCATAAAAATACTGTTGGAAAGTTTACTCCCACAATCTTTTGACTCCGTATTCCAATGATTTGCCCATGTTTTACTCTTCTCTTTCAAATATTTGTGAGTTTGGTAAGCTAATTAAAACATGGTTTCGACTTGGGGCACAAGTTTCTTAAATTGGTTACCTCTCTCTCTCTCTCTCTCTCTCTCAAATTAATGAATGTAATTTTCTTTTACCTTTACTTTCCCTAAAATACTGTAAAACATTATTCATACGAGAGGTGATTGAAGGTGCTTAATTAGTGCTTAAGCATAAGAGCATTGTTAGCTAGTGATTAAAGCAATATACAGCAACTTTTACATGCACTCACAACATACAATTTTTTATTATGTGCAAATCATAGTATATCATCTCAATAGTTATGAAAAATATTGTGAAGAATTTTATGTCATTATGCTTGATCCATTATTGATTTGTCTATGGTAGACAAGAATGCTATGAACATTCGGTAAAAGGGTTACAATATGAAGAATCAATCTAGACAAGGCCATTTGTTTACACAGCAAGAATACATCTATAAAAGTTATGAATAGAAAATGAAAATGGTGTGACATTTGTTAGAGGAGAAACCCTCATATCAAATACAATATTCAATGGGTTTATCCTTTTTTAAAAGATAGAAGCATCCAAATCTTATAAGACTTGGATAGGCATTGTATAAATTGATGTTATTAATAATCAAGGACGGAACTAGGATTCAAACTTAGGGGGGTCGAAATTCTTTGTTCAAAGATTTAAAAAAAATTGAAATATCAATACTAAGGGTATGTTTAGTACATTGAATGGGGATTACAATAGGAATTGTAATCTTTATTACTAGGAATAAAATGTGTTGTAATGTAATAACTAAATATATTCATTAGTTTGGTTGTGAGTTATAATATTAGAATGAAACTTAACAATTATTTTAGGAAATTTCTTACTCATACAATTATATTTCCTTAAAAATTGTTATTTTTAAATTTAAGAGAGATATGTGTTATTTTTTATAATTTTTTATTTTTATAATTGTTAGATGTATATGGAAAGTTTGTTTATTTGGAAATATATTAAAATTTGAAATTATTGTACTTACTAAGGAATAGTTAATACAACCTTTTAAAGAGAAATAATTATTCCTCATTTTGAAGAATAGTTATTCATAAGGAATGATTATTTCTTGTAATAAAAAAATAACCAAATTAAAGAATAACTAAACCATAGGAATAACTATTATATTACAGCGCCTATTACAGTTTACCAAATATGCTCTAAAGGTTGACAACAACGCATTATTACCATTAATTTTTTAATTATTTGTATTTTTTATTTTGAAAAAAAAAAATCACAAATGACAATTTGTAATCAAGAGTTTAGTAAATTGTGATTTACAACTATGTTTTTTGTTGGCTTTAATTTTGTGTCAAATTTGATTATAATTATGTTCAATCATTTCCCTGTATTTTTGTAAGATTTAATGTAAGGGTTATGTGTGAGAGTTTAGTGAAGATTCTATGAAAATGAGGATTTCACGACTAGCTCGTGAGTGCCAACTCGCAAAATAGGCCACGTGAAAAGCATATGCTGAAATTTGAAGAGTCTTTGACAGGTTGAATTTCATGAGTCATTAGCGACTCAGGCCAAGTCGTGAGTGAAATATTCAAACATTGTAGTGTACCATTCATGAATATCAAAATCACGTAGTTCAATATTCAAATATTGTAATTTCATTTCTTTATTAATGAAAATGATGGGGATATGATGTTACTTTGATCAAGAAAGAAGAAAATAGCAATTAGAGGAACGCTGATCAATAAGTAAACATCGAGCATAGAAAAGCAAGTCAACGGAATTGTACCGTACCATGAGCAATAAGCTTTTAAGTCTTAACCCAACGTAGCAGTAAGTCAATAACAAAGAAAAAGTATTTTACTAGGAAACTTGGGAGGCTAGCTAGCCACAAAATATTTGGTCGCAATTTGCTATTCACAATCAAATGACACGGAGTTATGACTAAGTGGGTGGCTCATGTGTGATAAAAGAACCATTTTTCTACCAAATATTAAAAGCAATTTATCAAGGATGGAATCAGGATTCAAACTTAAGGGGGTTGAAGTTCTTTGTTCAAAGATTTTTAAAAATTTAAATATCAATACTAGAGGCTGACAATAATGCATTATTAGCATTAGTTTTTTAATTATTTGTATTTTTTATTTTGAAAAAAAAAATCACAAATGACAATTTATAATCAAGAGTTTTGTAAGTCAATTGGTATGTCCTAATATTTTTAAGGCCTGACCAAGATTAGTCTGATTTTTTATTCTATCGACATTATAAATTTTTTAAAAAAATTTATGTACTCTTTTCACATAATTCTATAACTAATAACTTCATAATGCTATATATATAGTTAAAATATTCTTAAAAGAAAAATACAAAAAACTATAGTTAAAAATTCAAATCTATGTCAAGCATTATATTAATAAAATAGATAAAATAATGGTTAATAATATCATGCATTAATATTCAGCGTAAAAAAGGGTAAGACAATTATTTGTGTCTTGGTAAGGTTGAGAATATTTCCTTTCAAAAATTGCAAGTTTGAAAAAATAGTAAAACAAAAAATTAAAAGAGATCTATTAAATAATCACATGATAATGGACAGTAACTTTGAGTCTTTAACTAAGTAAATAATAAAGATTTTCCCGTCATTACATTAATTTAGTTAAGTCACAAAATTTATTACCAATAGACTAATCTCACACATGCTTTGGTGGTAGTTTATGTAAGGCACAAAATAATAGATTTTTGTTGTTTCACACATGTATTACCATTTATGCATGCATACTAAGTGTGTCCCAAAGTTAATGAAACATTAAAAAAAAAAAAAATTCTACCATTCAAAAAATAGATAAATTTTTTCCATTGGTTGAGTTAAAGACACCAACAGATCTAAGTTGTTGGTGATTAATTGGTGTGTGGATGGAGCAATCAACAATATAAGAGTTGTCTCTGTGTCAATGAGGTGGAGTTATTTGAGAGAGGCATAGAGCTCTCAAATGAGAGGGAGAAATTAGGTAAAAGTTATTGGGTTTTTGTGATTTGTTTTGCTAGGATTTGTAATTGATTTGTTGTTATTGTTTTTGCTTAGACCAAATTTATGATTTGTCCAAAGATTTTTCTTATTATCCGGATATGTGTTTTATTTTTTTATTTAAAGATTTTTCTTGTTATCTATTTTTGAGATTTATGGGTCATCTTGTCAATTTTTTGGGGGAAGGGGGCCAAGTATATAAATTTTAGACCTTAATGTAATTTTTTTGTGTAAATATATATACTATAAGATTTTTTTTCGAAGGGGGGAGGGGGGGGGGGCGGGGATGGGCCCTAAGGCAGTTCCATCCCTGTTAATAATAGTTCAAACTTTGAACCTATTATGAACAAAATATATAACACTATACATAGACATAAGCATAGTTTATATCAACCAACGGTATTCTTACCTTAATTATGTATCAGAAGACTCTTGTTATTTTTATTTTTTAATTTCATATTTATCTGTTCTAGAGAACTGTGGTTACCAAAAAAAAGATACCAAATATTGAACTTTCATATATTGTTGACACCATTGTCAGATTCTTTAGCCCAGGCACAGTTTATCTTTGTCATATTATTTTTATTTACAGCAAAAAAAAAAAAAAAAAAAAAATATATATATATATATATATATATATATATAAGAGTATAAATGTGTCTATTTGATGTAGCTTGAACCAAATAAATTTATTAAGAATTGGGAAGGAGATTTATAGATTGTGAGAGCCATTCACCCTATTGTTTAATAATATTTTCTTTGAAAGAAAAAGCAAAAGAGAAAAATACAGTACTATATTGATATGTAGTTATGTACAACTTAGATCAAATTGCTAGCCAATGATTTTACTTATAACATGACCGGACTACAAGACCTTTTTCGTTAAATATATATCACTTTTACTTTGACATCGCATGAGAGAGAAAGAGGATCCCTTTCCCCCATAGAAAAACATTAAAAGAGTGTTCATTGTAAGTAGTACTAATTAAAAAGTGAAAACTGAACAGTACATGCTAATTGCACTTTGCTTATTTTAGGAACTTAAGATATTCTAAAGACAAAAAAAGGCTCCGGTGTAAGCTACCCCAGCATCATGGTAAATGGTAAATTGGTAACTTAACCCTGTGGAAAATATAAATAAAGGTGATAAAAGTAGGGAGTAAAAAACAAAAGCATTTGTCGGCTGACTCAGTCTGAAGCAACATCGAAGTTAACGCAACCGAGCCAACTACTGGTCCAATTCACAGTGCCTTTTTCTTTTCTCTATTTCAGAGTCACGTACAAGCCATGAAGAACTCGCAAAAGATAAGACCATCGAATGACCAAACAACTAAAAAAGCAGTACAACTCAAATGTATTTCTTCTCAAACGTACAGTATTCATATATTATACATATATATTAAAACTAAAAGGAAGGAAAGCAGTCACTTTTTTTTTTCTTCCTTAAAGCTAGTCAGGCTAAATATAAATATATATTATAACAAAAATTATGGATATGAATGAAGATGGGTTTTAAGGTTCACTTCAATTGCTAACTCAAGGATTGAAGCTGACAATCTAACGAAAAAAAATAGATAAAAGGTACCCTATACAGTAGCTTTGATGGAAATATCAAATAGTTATATACATATATATATAAATATATATATATATATATTATATATATGATGATGATCATCATCATCATCTTCTTCAAAATGACTATCTGAAATATATCTCATGCTCGATGTGAGAGTGGGTCTATGATTCAAAACCTGATACGTACGCCCATGAATATAGTGAGAGATGCAGACATTTAAAAAGGTTTGGAGGTGAAACCTGAGAGGACTCACTACCAGCTTGAAATTAATATTGCCTTAGTTGTTAATACTTGATGATAAGATGAATATTGTTTCCACTCTATTCCAGCTACCGCATGCAAGTCCTGTCCAATCGACCAAGTTTAATCAGCAATCCAACAGAGGAATTTGAGAAAGTTTTTGGGATATCATAAACAGTTTAATTAGTAATATACAACTGTACCATCATACACAGGGTTATCAGTTTGGGATCCACATCACGCGTGTGTTCCCTTATTTCATCATGCTTTCGTTTTATGAATGACATGTTGGTGAAAGTCTTGTTCATTAACATGTTTATTAGGCCCCTCTATTGGTGTGACATATATAAATACATGATGATATATGCATTTCCCTTTTTTGTTTTTGAAGTAAATGACATGTATATCACTCTCATAATTCCACTGTTAACTACTGCAATGATTACGCTAAATAATAATTTACTTTGGCTAATGGTCATATTCCATTCACTTCCATACTACATATTTCATGCAAAATGGCCAAAGAAAGATTTATGGAGAATTATGCTAGTAGCACATAATTGGACACAACTTGTCATATGATGAATTGTGATTGACAAATGTGTGTTTCTACATGGCCCACTGGCACATCTTTGCCAATCACAACTCGCCATGTGGCGAGTTGTAACACAAAATTGTGCCCAATTTTATAGTACTAGCATAATTCATTTATGAAAAAAATAGATGGAAAAGACAATACAAACCCATCCTAAATGATATTGTCTTTTCTTCAAAGACAATACAAACCCATCCTAAACGATATGAAAGATTAGATGGATAAGAAAAAAAAAAGAAATGAAAATAACTTGTAAGTAATAACCTAATGACAGATCTTCACAGTTTTGGATGAATTTCTAAGCTTTATCTCACTTTAAGCAACATAATAGTGACTACTAAAATCTTTTCGATAACTATTTGAAAGGGTCATCGGAGAACATTTTAGAAGTCATTAGAAAGCCCTTCCCTAAAGCTATTTATATTTCAAGTTTCAACCACAACCTTTTGTATAAAGCTGTTTGGATACATCATAAGCAAGCATAATAAAGTGGACATTATTCAAAGATAAGATATAGTCCACAAACACTAAATCTGGATTAATAGTAACGGATAAGTTTAAAGCCAATGAGAACTACATGATGTTGGCGATGGTGCATGGCCACAAGGAAACAATTAGTACACTGTAGTCATCACAAGCAAGACATTAGTTGTCCTACCATATTAGTATATCCATTACTATAGCACTCATAGTTGTTGCTCTAATAATTCATGAAATCGGTCTAAGGAATCTAGTGCTAGGTTTCTGGTCAAACAAAAAGCTATTCATATTTCATGCTGGTGGGGTTATATTTGTTGGGAACACCATGTTCAAAGGGGGTAGTTATGAATTGAAAATTTAACAACTGCGGTCCACGGAAGCAAAAGTTTTTTCAAAAGACAAAAGTAAAAGTTGTAAAATCACTTATGACATTAATCGATCTAGGACAAAACCTAGATATAATACTTTAGATACTGTTCCTTAAGTTTCATTTTTAAGATTCAGTTATGTGACTACTTAACTAAAAAAATATACTTCCATCCCATGTGAAAAAATCCACATGGTAGATATTAAGAGAGGAACCTAAGAAATAACATCTAAATACAGTACTTAAGTCTTATCCAAACAATCTAAGCCTGGAAGACTAGGACTACATCCAAGTGAACTATTTCAATGCATCTTTCTTGAATGAATAATGGCATTGTCTACAACAACAACAGGTATGATAATGGCTATTAAAATCTCAGTATAAATAACATTTTACAATCTCATAAACCTAGAACAACCTAAACCCTTCTAAAAGTTTATACTAAAAGTTTTCAAATTACTAGGAGTCCATCCTTTATCTTACATGTGTGCTCCCAAAAATATGAGATAAGGGGTAGTTGAAGTAACAAAAAAGAGAGTGGAAATAACACTTTCCTATTCACAAAATATCAATGGAAAGAATAAGGACTCTATCTTTAGGTTGCACTCCTAAAATGTATAGCTATGACATAATGTTATATGCACAACTGACTATTTTAACCATATTATAGACTCTTAACATTGTATATTTAAAAATGGAGTAAGTTTTTATTATGTTTTTCCATCATTACCTCTTAATTTAACAGTTTGTAAAATCCTATAAACCATGATTTGATTGTATGATTTGATTCCCAAGAATAATGCGTTGAAAACTTTTAACCAACATACTCAATTTCTTTGAACTACCTTTTAGAATTGATTCATGAAAGCCAATTAGCACATCATTGCACCTCCTTAAGTTGTGCGTACAGGACCTGGAAATGCAAATCTGAGGTAGGCTTGATTCAATGAATCAAATGTAGGACCAAAGCAATAATTATCACTCCTTTCTTTCAAAGCTTCAACAATTTAATTCATTATAGAACCAACATATAAACATTTCAGTCCTACTTCTACAAACAAAAGTAGACGCCCTTAGAACTTAAAAGTTTATCTTGGCTCAAACTCATGCAGCTTTGTGCACTAACATGCATTAAAATAAGTATGGTACTCCACTTGGGTAAGTGTGCTAAAATGCTCTCACAGATGCAGGTTTTACATTGAATTCTCTCCCTATCTGTCTCTCTCTCACACATATACACATGCACAGACAGCTGCTCACAAAGAAACAAACGCATATATGCACTAGAGATAAAAGGAAAATAAATTCACTTATGTTAAGATATATGTAACAACATTGTAAATTGAATTTACTTGTGAGAAATAGAGTGAATTAACCGTGTTACCTCATCATCTGTTACGCATGTTAGGAGGCACAATATCCCCCAGAAGTCCTTCATCAGTAGGAGGCTGTGCATTTGTTTGGGGCATTACACGGGATTCACCAGCTGCTTCGCCCGGTGTTTGCCGAGTCTGTGTTATAAAGAATGGATTTTCTTGAGGTAACTGATGATGAACTGTTGGATAATAAAATTGTGAGATCGGAGGAGCCAACTGTCCAGCAAAGACTTCTTGACTAATGATTCCACCACGAGGGAATCCGATCGTGTGATGACAATGTTGGCCTTCATAGGTAGTTATTACAATAGTGGGATCGTCTGATGAGCGTTCCACCCTTTTCTTTACAGTGCATTTGCTATTTGTGCAGCGGTAGTAGCTCCTGCCACAGTGAAAACTTCTACTGTTATGCTTAAAGTTTGATTGCCTTTTATAACATCAAATTTTCATCTTCTTATTGGGGTTTCAAATAAAAAAAAAGGTTGCATTTTACATTTTCAGTCTGTACGTTGTGAGAAAAGAAATACAAGGCATGCATGTATGATAACTAGGCAGATTGTTTGTAATGCTCATTTATTACACAATGAAAAATGCTAAAACTACATACTATCAATTTTATAGACAAATCACTTGTAAATTGACATGACAATGAATATAATTGACTACTATTTCAAGTTTCAAAAACATAATAATTAGATATTTGAAGTAAATTTTTGTCATAATTGATAACAGGTCAATTTGTAAAAATTATGTATTCAAATTTGTAATTTCCCTAATACGCAATTATGAGCCAAGCGATAGGATAAGGGAGCTCAAAAGCTATGAGATATAATATTATTCAATGGCTTGGCACGCGTGACATAGATGGTTTGGATACAAAAGAGAGCTTGAGAAGCTATAAAGTAGTATTATAATATAATAGATACAATTCAACTTTTTTCTAATGGGTGTTATTCACTTTAGGGACTTCACATATATTTTGAGCATGCTTGGATGCTTTTCATAATTGGAAAGTGATAACCTGGAAATTAACATGTCTTACTATGTAAGCTTATATTCTTTTACTGGATACAAAAAACTAACATGAATTAACTAAACTGGAATAAACAGAGTAAGTTAGAAATGATGATGGAAAAAGGAAAAGGTTTAAATGACAACATTTAATTATTTCATGTTTAAATCAAATATGGGAAGGTAATTAATTTCTTTGGTTAAGTAAAGAGAGAGAAGCTATACAGACCTAGGAAATGGACTGTTTTTAACAGCCTTCTGTCCATATTTGCGCCATCTATAGCCATCTTCAAGATGATCAACCTCACTCTTTGTCATAAATGCGAAACGCGGCTGCCGGATTCGCTTTTGTCCCTTCTTTCTGACCTTGTTCCTACCAAAAAAAAAAAAAAAAAAAAAATTCATCTAGCCACAATTAGCAAACAAAAACAGCATATCCTAAAACAAAAATATAAATGAATCCATACCATTTCATTAGCTATAGGGACCAATATATATATTATAACATGTGGTGAAATGTATCCAAATGTTTTGTAGCTAATTAATAGTGAAAACTAAGAAAATGTAAAGGTAAAAGAGAATATACATGAAGCTTCAGATGTTCAGCATAACTAGCTAGGGTATACATTGAGCTATACTCTAGGAGTCTTTGCCCCACAAATAGATGTAAAACTAACTATAGAAGTTTCCCAATCCATTATAAGATGGCCAACTGCATCTATAAACAAGAAGAAAAAGAAAATGTGAAAAGTCAATCTCTAAAAACAAATGAAACTCAATATTGGGAAAAAAACAAATGAAACTCAATATTGGGAAAAAAACAAATATGGGTAATTTTCTTTTGGTTCAAACAACATATATTAACTGAAGTAATGGTTCAAAAAATTTAACTTGATACTGATTATGTTGCAACAACCCCATTTCATTTATAATAATTTGGTAGTGAAAAACGAATCTTAAAAAAAACACACACACACATTTATAGAGAGATTGATATATGGAGCTAGCATAATAAAAAGAAGAAACCCACTTAAGAAAACAAAAAATCTAACACTTTCTGGAGAATATAGTATAGAGATATATAGCATTATGTCATGCAGCTTATCAAATTTGATTACGTAAACGATGCCAAAAGCCAAAAGCCAAAATCCAAATGCTATATAGATAGTGCACTCATATTCTTAGCAAATGAATGAATGAACAACATTAAAAAAAAAAAAGAAAAAAAAAAGAAAATAAAAGGCAAAGTTTATTAGAATCTCATCTAGAAGCTCAAAAAGTATAAGGTTTTTACTTCTTTTTGAAACGCTATATTCTCGCTATTAATTTTCATTGTACTATATATATATATTTACGTGATTATATTTCTCAGTACACAAAATTATTCCCAAAATGGAATTAAAAAAAAAAAAATTTAGGCACGCCATTCCCGCCGCAATAACGGCGGTGCTGTTGTAGGAAATGCCCCCTCCACTTCAGTGAAATTACGAAACTACCCCCACATCCCAACTTGCATGGGTATCTAACACCGTAACACGTACGGACACAGACATTGCACTCTCTCACAGTCACACCGCACCTAAATTCCAAACGGAAAAATCTCCATAATCGGACATGGAGTTTGATTTTTTTTTTTTTTTTTCTCAATTGTTTGAAATAATTGACCTGTCATTTGCCCCTAAAAATTGAGTTAATTACGGATTTAGCCAATCACACGGAGAACATGTTGAATATATAAAAATCTATATAGAGAAAATTAAAGAATGTATTCGCAGAACCGACTCACGGTATCTCGGGCGGTTTTCCGCCGGAGCCCGTGGATTTCTCCGGCGGATCCTCGCTGGAGGTCGAAGAAACCGAAGGATTATTCGACGTTGTTGCTTCGCCGGCTTTACTTTCAGAACCGGACGGAACTGCCGGGTCGGAGCTCTGCAGAGCGCTGCCGGTGGTGGTATCTTTGTTTTGATCCGGAAACACGAAGCTTCTAGTGAAATCGGAGGCGTCGTCATCGAGGCCGCCGATCCGGTTCGGATCGTCGCTTTCGGGCCGGAGATTCCACCCGAACTCGCTGAGAATCGTCGTGTCGTCCTCGCCTCGGCGGCCTCCGCGGTTGTTGTTGGCGAAGAAATACACGTTGTCCGAGTCGTGAGGACCGAGTGGCCAGCTGGAGTCGCTGGCGAACTCGGTTCCTGGATCGGATTTGTCACCTTCTTCCATCAAATCGTACTCGGAATTCGAATTCTCAGTTGCAAATTCAGCTCAAATTTGTAGCAGAAAGAGAGAGATAGAGCGAGAGAGTGCGAGAGTGTGAAAGAGAGAAGCTAGGGTTTTGGAATTGGTAGTGTTCGTTGCGAGATGGAAAGGACGCGTGGTTTTTGAACTTTTAGAAGGGTTTGAAAGCTTTGTCTCGTCATTGCACAGTCACAGAGAGAGAGAGAGAGACTGAGAGAGAGAGAGAATAGTGGGAAAGAGAATAAGAAAGAGAGAGGGAATAGAAAAGAGATAAGTTAGAAAAATCGCCGTCAAACCTCTAATCGTACTGAAGGATGATATTTAAGCATGGAGCGGGAGGGGAGGGAGAGTAGGCCCCACGCGCATGAATTGAGTGAGTGAGTGAGAGCTAGTGAGACCTTTCCGACAAAGACCTCACCATGCTTCTCTATGCCCTCTTGTAATGGATTCTCTCTCCCCCTCTCTCTCTCTCTCTCTCTCTCTCTCTCTCTCTCTCTCTCTCTCTCTCTTTATATGAGAGGACGGGACACAAGAGTGATACGTGGTTGTTGTTCTGAGTTACGTGTTGTATACTGAATGGATATGATTAGTACCACTTAAATTCAAATTATTTTAACCCACTAAAAGTGTGGGAATTGTGGATTCGACTTATAACAAGTTTGATGCTATCATGATGATTGTTTTTATTATTTTCTTTTTTTCATTATATTCTTGTTTATTTTCAAAGGGATATCACTTATCTTTTATATATATATATATATATATATATATATTTATAAAAAGAAATTATGTAAGCCATTTTTTGGCTTATTATTTGCCATATAAGCTCAACTATGCATTTCTTACACTAAACACAAAGAATACAACAGAAAAGGTTGAGATCAATATTAAATACACGTGACATCCTAACTAGTGTGTTGAATCAATAATCTCACTTTCTAGCCTCCTTTAAAAAAATTTGAGATGTCATATAATCTAAAAACCGTGAATGATTTTAAATGAATTATTCCTCTATTATAATGATTGTGATGAATAGGAAATAAAAAGTATTTAACACAATAAATATTAGTTTGATGATAGCACCAGGAAAAGACCAATGCCAATAACAATATAGCTTCTTCTTCTTCTTCTTTTCCCTCCAAAAACATCTTTATTTAGTTTCATTAAAATAATCACATTGATTTAACAAAAACAATAATTTTTGGCAAAAAGAAAGGGGAGGAAGAGAAAGGAAAAAAAAAAAAAAAAAAAAAAAAAAATAGAAGAAAAAGGAAATAAATTTTCTATCAAAGTGCTAAGGTACAGGAAAATAACTTTCTCTTGTGAATTCCACTCCCAAAATTATTTTTTCTTTTCATTTTTCTCAATTTAAAAAATGAGATTCAAATGATAGTCTAGTGGTAATGACATACTTTGTGGTGCATAATGTTTATGATTCGAACCTTGCTCTCTTATCTCCCATTATTGATCTATAAAAATATGGACTATGAAGAAAGATAAATCATTCCATTTTTTACATCATTTCTTCCTTTCCTTATTCTTTCTTCAGTTTCTTTCATTTTTTCCTCTCTTTTCTGAACTAAGCATAATGGAGGAGAACAATGGATTTTGATGAGATGCATGAAAGTTCTTGATTCTTTATAGATAGTGGGATAAACAAGCAAAACCAAGTAGTATATTGGAAGTTCAGGATTAATATGTTCATGTAGTTTTAATTTGAATAATAGCTAAGGTCCAACTCATCAACAAATTAGACATGTTTAAGCTTAGTTCATTCTTTTATTGAACAAGTTCAAGTTTGTTAATAAGCTGCATCCGGTTAACGGGTATTTTTAAAGCATTTGTTACAGGGACAAACCCTGAATTTTATGCTAGCGGGGGCGAAATATAAAAGAAAAAGAAAAACTCAAAATAGGTATCTATATAGTATTAAAAATTTTTAAATACATAAAATCATTATTTCTAAATACATTAAGATGCAACCATTTACTAAAAAAGACAAAATAAAAAACAAAATAATGTTTTTTTAATACTAGGCTTGTTAGGATTTTTTTTTTTTGGTTGAAGTTAGAGCATTTACAGTGGTAGTGCTAAAAATTTTAGTTTTTAGTACCTGAAAAAACTACTTTATCTATTTTACCACCCTACTTTACAATACACCAAATATCAAATGTTCTATTCTTTTATCACTTCATTTAAAATAATATAAAAAACTTATTAAAATAAAAAAATGAAAAAAGAGGATTTGAGTTTTTTAATTGAAGAAAGAGATAATCTTAATAAAATATTATTTTATTTTTAATAACTTGTTACAGTCAATTGGTATTTATACCAGTTTACTATAGTTGCAAAAAAAAAAAATTTAGCTTTAACTTTTCCAATAACACATAATTTTTTGGTTCTTTGGGGGTAAAATAGTTTTTTTTTTTTTTTTTTTTGTGCTACCGTTGTGAATGTTTTTATTGTTTTTGTAATGTTTTTATTGTTTTTGTTAAGTTTTTGGATTGGATAGTTTTTATTTGAGTTAGGCTGATTGGAGAGAAGGGAGGCCTAAGGTTTTGGAAAGGGAATCCAATTACAAAAATGAAATATATAATAATTATAAGAAAAAATTTTGGACCCAAGGGGGCTCGGGCCCCCACCTAGGTTCGTGCCTAATTTGTTAATAGTCTATTTTAAGAAAATTTTGATACCACTTTTATGAAAAATATAAACATTTGTCAAAAAAATTAGTTGCTTTTTTCTTTTCTTATAAAAAATTTGTAAAATTATTTTCTAAATCAATAACCTTAGAACATCTGTTAACATTTATTTTATTAAAAAATAGTGTGAATATGAGTGGAACTTCTTGTGAAAATGCTATAGATGTTTGCTTAGTTATGTAAATTGAACAAAACCTATGACCATTGTCTAATAAAAAATTACCCACTAATAATTTATAATAATGATTTGACAAATTAATAATTATTAAAAGCATGGGACAGAGTATTATTTTTAAAACTTAATATTGAATTAACTTCTCAAATAAAATTATTATAAAAAAAAAACATATAGAGAATATTACTAATTTATAGACACTAAATTATTAGAGGGCCTATATGATTGGTCCCAAATCTATTTCACAAAGAATCTAGCTTATTTTATATTACTAAAATTCAATCCAAGCCCTTTAATCTTGACTGGACCAGTCGTTTGTAAACAGTCACCTACTAAATAGATATGCCCACAGAAAAGAGAGAAAAAGAACGTAAAAATCTGTATTAGAGTACACAAATTAATGGTTAATTACTGATCCGAAAAAGTACATGAGTAGTTGGAATAATGCTTTGTTATGTTCATATCAACGATACAAATTTGTGGGTAATGGGTTGATCTTTTCAATTAATTGATTTGTATTTGTGAATAATGAGTTGATCTTTTCAATTAATTGATTTGTAGGCTTTGGCCCACCTATGATGTGGATCACAAAATTCATTATATATAATAAAAAAAAATGATGTGGATAGCAAAACAAAATTATTGGATTCGTGTATTTGAACTTATTCAAAAAATGGGCATCTCTAAAATACATAGAAAGAAAACCACTTGATTTGACAAATTTAGTGATTAACTATGTTAATTTCAGAGATGGATCACTAATTACATTTACAATATCTTATATTAAAAAAAAAAAAATTACACTTACAATATCTCAGTTTCCTTGAAATAATTGGTATATCTAAACCACTTTTGGGTTGCTACCATTAATGTTGGTGTTTAACAAATTTAAGTACTTAATTATGTGTCACAAGTGACAGAACTAGCGCCATGCTTTTATATAAATTAAGGTCATAATTTTTTAACCTTTTTAACAACTTATTAAAGTAATAGATTAATGTAATTAGAATAGAATCACTTTCTCATTGGTCCACTATTAATTAACATCATTTTATTATACATCAATCACAACAGAGTATCTCAACAATCGTGAAAAATTCAGTATCCCTCTATTACTTTTTTTTTTGATAAATTAAGCTTTCTTAACAAATTCATTATCAAACAACTTATCAGTTCATATAAAAATTAGGTCACAAAAAAACCTATGAGCACTCATTTTACTATGAAGGTTGTCTTCTTCTTCTTCTTCTCCCTTTTTTGTTTTTGTTTTTGTTTTTCATTTCTACTTAACGAAAACAATGGTACAGGTCTTTTTCCACACGAGTGATGGCTTGCTCGTGACAATTAATTGTTAGGGGAGACATGTTGTTAAAAGCAAAAAAATTGCTGGGCCATGCTAATTTTGCTTGCAGAAAGCATGGAAGCCTTCTTGTACGTTAAGGTATCTGGTCCAACATATGTCCATGCATGTAGTGTTCAACGTGGAACTCTTATGTCCAATTATCCATATATAGGCCATAAAAAAAAAAAGAGAAAATATATATGTACCCACCGTGACTGATTACAACACTTGCTTGCATTAAATGCTTGCTTATAATTTAAGAAAGGTAAAAATTATAGTAAAATTATGGTGGTTTTTTTTTTGGGTTGGGATTGTGTCTAAGCACTGGACACATTAGAATGTAGACTCGTGTTTAGTTTTGGATATATATCTATATCCTGACATGTGTCATATCCTTACTTTTATACATTTTCACAGCACCTACCTGAATTAACATTAATAGTAAAATTTTAGTGGCAACCTAGTTGAAAAAATCAATTTCCTTGACCAATTTACAGATGATGTCCAGATTCCATAGCAACACATACACAAACATGAATCAATCAATCAAGTACCAGACTGAAAATGGTGGTTGATGATTTACTGCTTCAATTTAATGCCCTAAAAGATTGACATGAATGGACCATCAATTAGGGTACCACAGACGTGGTCCAATTCATTCTTGTTAGAGGTTGTGACTGTTGCTTGTTGATAGATGTGATAGAGTACTGTAGCGCGCGGTTTAGGAGGCGCGTCAATATTTTTCCTTTTATTGCAAGCAAAAACTAAGACATAAATTATCACAACAGTTAATGGAAAATCTTCACATCATATTGGGTTACAAGATCACCTCCATTACAAAATTTCTATAATTAGTGTAATGATATTAAACACAATTTGTCATGAATCTCTCTGTAAGAGCTTTTTGTCATTGTTTTAAGACTGCATATCAATCATCTCTTTCAAACCTTGTTAAAGTGAAAATTCTGACACTTAATACAACTTTTTTTAAGCAAGGTTTTTGGTGTAGTTATTTGATACTTCTATATTTTTTTTGCAGGTAATAATTAAATCTCAAAATTTTTATATATATATTTTTTATATATTTGATACTTTTATTGATTAGGGACAATGTAAGTATCCACATCTCTCTCCCTTATATTTATGAACAATTTATGAATCTAATGGGGGGCTTTAAAGCATTATGATTTACTTTCGCTAATAATTAACATACCATTTATGCTAACATAATCATTCTTGTCACAATATTGTTTGATGAATGAATTAAAATTATGATGAAATCAATTTAAGAGGTAATAATTGTCCTTTTTTTTTTAATTGTTGGTTTTCATTAGTTGGTGACGTAATGGGTGTCTATAGTAACCCAATATCCAATTGGCAAACAAGATTACAAATAAGTAGGCATCAATTAGCGCATACATAAAGAAATGCTTTCTTTTTTACCTCCCAAAAAAGAAGCATTTTATAAACAAACACAAAGAAATGCTGAGTGATCCGAATCTCTTTATTTAAAAGCTAACTTGATTCTTAAGCAACAATGTCATTTTCAACCGAACTTCATGAAGATTTCTTTAACATTAGACTAATAAAAGAAAACAGGATCACCTCTTCTATTTGTTTTTATATATAAAGAAGAAAAAGAAAAGAAATAATTTGCTGTGACGTGTTGCATCATACAAGTATTTAACGCACCGATTTGTAGAACAAGCTAGGGCCCTCTCAATATACAAATGACCAATGAGATACGTACAGTGTGAATACACGTGTGTTATTAGAAAGAGAGGACCCCAGATACCCAGTGCGTCATTTCACGAGATCTTATAGATATGAATCATGACAATGGTGGGGTAATGAGATCAAAGGGCTACAGTACTCACACATGCAAGTTGAGCAATCTTTTGAATCGTCCACTTCTGAGATATGAAGCTTGAATAGCCATCTTGTGTGAGTATAGCATTTATTGGATATTTGGATCACAAGGCCCTGCCAAACAAGTAAAAACATTGCTACATTTGAAGGAGGATCTTTCTGTACAAAAATGCATTTCCTTGGTAACCATCATGTTTTTTTTTTTTTTTTTTGAGAAGTAATTGTTGTGTACATGTGTGTGTACAAATTGGTGATAATTTAAGGAGAAAAAAGAAGAAAGAATTAAATACCCTTTTGATATGTTGCAAAAGAATAGGAGACTATGTTAATATATATCCACCTCTAATGATTTATGAAGCAAATTGATCAAAAAATTGTGTTTTGGGAGCGTTAGAAAAATGGTTAAGTAATTAAATTTATCATTTTTTATCAACTTAAACTTTTGTGACAAGTGATAGTTTATCATATTATTAGAGAATTTGATTTTGGGTAATTAAATTTACCCTTTTCTATAATACAGTTTATTATTAGTGTTGGTTTAGAATCATGTGAAAGTTACAAAAGTCATACCAAATTGCACACTGATCATCCTAAACAAAATGCATTTTTTTTGGGTAAACCTTAATGTTTTGAGAAGTAATTGTGGTGCAAGTACCATGTAGGTGTACAAAGTTGGTGATAATCTATGGAGAAAAAAAATTAAGTCCCTTAATTTCATCTGTTACTAAATAATATAAAAACAAATATGTTACATATTCACATACTTCACCTTACCTGTAAAATAGTTGGTGTCACACATTAATGATTAATTAGGTTTTGTAGACCAAGAAGGTTTTTGTTTTCTTGTGAAAGTTGCAAAAGTCATACCAAATTACACGGGTTTGAGTCCCAACATATATTATAAGCTTTGAAGTCAGAGTCTTGTGGATCAAAGTTGAAAAGAATTTGAAGCATGCAAGTTTGGTATCAAAAAAAAGATTATGGAAATTGTGGCATTTTATGATTATCTTAGTGTCAAATGGAATTTATTTTCATCTTGCTAAGCAAATGGAGCATTAAACAACAAGTTAATGAAGACTATTATATTTATAGCATCCAAAATTTAATCTTGATTAGTCAATTCGAATTGGTTGCGGCTTCATCCTCAGAATACAGTGTGGACCCTCATCATCCCTATATTTTGGCCAAAACTTCCATAATAAGGTCATTTATTACTTTTTAGAACTATTATTATATCTCATCCAAGTCATAATCATACATATATATTTTTTAATAGGAGCTAGTCATAATCATATTTTTATCAGTCATTTAATAATAGATAAGAAAGTCACGAGAGCCTTACCAATATATATTTAGACTGGATTTTGTGTTGCCTATTGGCTATGATGGAGCAAAGTTACCATCCCATTTTAGCCAAAGCTATATAGCAAGGTAGTGTTTAACTATCTGACAAAAAAAAAAAAAAAAAAATTTCAATAAATAAAAAAATTTTCAGAAATATTCTCTCAGAATATCCTCTTTGCCAAAAGAATAATGTAATTTTAATTTTGCATTTTGGTCTCGTATTGGACTATATAAATGCATTTGTTATGGACATTCACCTATGACTTTAGAGTTGGTGAAATTTTAATTTGTTTATTACGAAAGAAAACAGTTTAATTAGCCATATTATCTTATTTATGGTCCGAGGATTCAAGTCCTTCTCAATCTGAGCATTTGGCCACTAATTTATAAGGCTTTGACTGAAAAACAAACAACTCTTACCTTAATAGTTAATACTAATTAGTTCTTTGCTTACAAATTCAATTCGATTTGGTCATGTATGACAACCATTTTGATAGTAATACGAAGTTGTTGACAATGATACGGTGTTAATTGGCTGGGGCATGAGACAATGAGATCGTGGACTTTCTCTTGTGACAAACAATGTTTTTTAGTTGTTGTTACTTGTTAGAAATGTTGGCTTGGATTAATATTCAAAATGAGTATGTCAAATTGTCAATATATACTAGCTCGATCCAACCCATTACTAAGATTGTGTATCTCGATTTCTTGCCCTTTACCAAGAGTTTCCTCCTTTGGTTTCTTACTAATTGAAACAATAATTGTCTCCTTTGGTTGTCCAAAAATAGGGAATGATGACTTATTTTTGCACATCTTTTGAGTGGTATGAGAAAGAACATCACATACAGAAATCTCTACAAATAAGGGCATGTTCGATTGGTTATATTTTTTAATCTTTAGAATTTAAAATTCCCATGAGTTTAAACCTCTGGCTAATTGAATTCAAAAAAAAAAAAAAAAATCTTAGTGTTCAATAGGTCCTGAGAAATTAGTTTTAAAAATCTTGATTTTTTTTTTCTTTTTTACAACAAATAAATATAAATTTATCAAGGTTTAAACAGACCCATGTGGTTAGTATTGTAGGTGAGATCTAATAAGGAAAGTTAAGTACTTTTATGGACGTAGAATATATAAATTTCTAACTCTTAGTTGAGATTTTAGAATTTATAAATATAAATTATGGGAATTGAGATTTCCAAACTTTGATAATATTAATCAACCGAACACCCATAAATTTAGTAATTCTTGAAAATTTTAAATTTTTACCTTAATTTCCAGCAAATCGAACACAACTATGTGAATTAAGTTGTGAATTCAAGATCGTACAAGTGTGTCAGTGAGGCGACAGGTGAACAAATTAGCATATGTATTAGCTCAATATGTCAATGATGTTGCTAATTTTGTAACTAGGATAAAGGAAAATCTTAACATGATAGAGTCTCATTGGCTCAAGATGTATTGAATTTCTCTTTTTCTTAATGAAAGTTATATATTTCTTAAAAAAGAAGAAGACAAAACTGTGGATACGTATTTTCTATTATGTTCTTGCAATAAAAAATACCACCCATGTGAGTATTTCATGAGAGGAATTACGTGACATGTTAAACATTTACAAAAGATCTTTTTGTTTGTGGGTTTGATTCAAATAGATGAAGGTACCGAAGGGGTAAAAAAAAAATTGTGTTTTATATTCTTCATTATGTATTCGAACAATTACAATTACAATAATTGATATTTGGACAGTGAATTGGCTCAAATGTTTTCCAACTGTAATTTGTGGAGGTCATTCAATATTGGCGAGTACAAAAGACAAAGTCAAATACACCGCCATGACACAAGAAGATGACCTACTTACTAGACCATGATAATCAATTAGTTCTATTATTCCCAAGTGACTGTGAAAGATTTTTTAGGAGTAAATTAATCATCTTGTGCAATGTTACAGGTTATATTAAAATGAAAAGGTAAGTAAAAGATTCTAAATGACAAGTTTGAAAACAACCATGACACCCAAGCTGATAAGGACTTGGATTTGTTTCTGTAAAGTCTCTGCATATAAATTTACCTTTTCTAAACAGGCAAAACAGTGAAAAAGATTTTGGGAGGTATTTTTATTTTTATATTGAGTCCCACAATTTTTCTCAAATAAATAACATTCTAGAGGTCTTAGAAGTTAGAACCAGCGAACATGGATAAACCTAGCCAACTAGGAGAATTTGATACCTACCAGCTGTAGGCTGATGTAATGGAAAACTTGGATGAAAGCACCAAAAAATATTCATATAAATATGTTTTTTTTATTAAGTTATAAAAAAAGCTTTCATTCACATTGGAAAGAAGAACATACATGATTCTTGGAAGGTTCTTCCAAACTGGAAAAAAGAATTTTACTTCTTATTTTTTATTTTGGTTACTGTTTCCTTCATTTCAAATTGAAGACTTGTAAGTTGTAAAAGTCAAGTGTTTTTACTCAGTCGAAGTTGTTACAAGGTTGAAAGTGCTGATTTAGAAGTAGAGATCTTCAGTTCAAGACCTAAAATTTGCCTCTGCCAGCTTGCGTGAAAGTCCTATTTCCTTGGCCAAACACAAAGAGTCGTAACCATGGTTGTCATGATTTTACAATCACACCTTATTAAAATGTTTAGGATCACACTAGAATCATAAGATCGTATGAGATCCTACCGATTCTACCGATCCTACCAAAACATCAGTTTTTGGTTTTTTATTTTTTTATTTTATGGGATAAATTTTTGGTTTTGATAAAACTTTAAGGGGTTTTTTTTTTTTTTTTTTTTTTTTTTTTTTTTTTTTAATGTTGTGATGGTATGCCTTTTTATTTTATTATATATATATATATATATAGAATTATATTAACCTAAACAGATGTTTTCTAGTTTCTAGTTCACTTGTAATCAAAATAAAGGAACACTTTATCATTTCTAAATGAAAAATTTATATTGGTTTTGCTACATTTTAAGCTATAATGTTGTTAAATTTGTTTGATCAATATACTAATTTGTGTTCTAATATTACTAAAATGTTTTTCTTATATATAATTTTATTAGTATGCTTGTATTGAATATTGATTGATTGATTTTTTTGAGCATGCTCTATAATAGTTGCTGAGCGGTATAACTTGAATAGTTGAGTGTGAAGTTGTATCTTGGTATTTTTTGTATCTCTAGTATATAAATATACAATGTCTACATAGATGATGAACTGGATGATGATGATTAGGACAATGGTTATAAGAGTCCTAGAATGAGAATAATTAAATGTTCATTTCATCTTAATATTGATCTTGCTTTTGGATTTCATATTTTAGTTAGCTAGTTTCCATTTGATAACTTATTTTGGATTTTAAACTTGAAACTTAGAAAATATTTCCATATGTGTTGATAAATATTTTGGTATTTGGTTGCTAATTAAACATTTATTGAACCTTTTAGATATATTGGGTTAAAACTTAAATATATTTGTTTCGTTAGTATAGACATAGCGATGTATGATATGCAAATTGCATTATATGATGCAAATCTTTTTTATTTTTTTTAATTTTTTTAAATTTTAAATTTTATTTATTTTTATGGATAAAATCACAATTTACATGATTATTCAACATACAAAGTCATTATTAATGTGTTTTTTTCTTTAAATATAAAGATATGTAGGATCTTACGATCTACGATTATATCCTACGCTTCACAATCCCACCTACCTCCCACGATCTTATATAGGATCCCGATTTTGACAACTTTGCATGATAGTATGATACACCTCATAACTCTCAATCTTAATGTATGTTACACAAAAATTTATCTACATCAGGCTATATAACTCATACACTCTTGAAATTTAATTGAATCTTGTTTATGCCAAAAAGAAATATATTAGTGAATTGTATCTTATTAAGTTAAATAGTTGTTACAAAATATTTATATTTTGTCAACACCATTATGATTTATTTTTCCATTATCATATGATTTTTTTTTATAGAGTTTCAACTTATAGCATCTGTTTCCAATGATAGCTTTTTTATCATTGAACCAAAATATCAATTGGTTTTGGGTATAGGCGGAGATTGGACCCTAGATTTCTTATTCAACTATCAAAGATTTTATCAATTGAGTTAACTGGAACCCACGTTATTATCACGTGACTTAATTTCTCATATCTGACTTACAAGTATTTTAACTCCAAAGATAAGAGTCTTATAACTCTTGAAATGTATACATAGAATGTGAAAGAAACTTATTGGGTAAAACATATAGAGAGTGCGTTTTTCATGTATATAATATTGTGGGTAAAACCGTAGTGGTGTTTGTTTGGAGGAGCTTTTGCTTTATGCTATAAACCTTTATAATACAGGCCCATATAACCAATAACATGTACGGGTTGGATTGTTAATTGTATTTAGTGGATGCGCATTAGTGAATTCATTGCACTGGTGGGAATGTACGTTAAGATTTCTCTTACAGAGAACGAGATATATTGTACCTCATCAAAATTTAGGTAGGTGATATATATTACAAAATTTATATTATCTATTATAAAATTTTTATATTATTTTGAATTATTAAATCTAAATATAAAAAATCTACGATATGTAAAAAAATCGAAACATTTTACTTTTAGTTGAACTCATAAGATGTTTCCGAGACTTCAAAATTTTACACATCATTATTCTAATATGAATTTTTCAATTGAGTTTAATTAAATTCTATTATATATTTAATTCATTAGAATTTTGACATCTCATATTTTCTTTAAATTGAAAATTATATAGTTTCATATGCAAACACAATCAAAATAAATATGCGTGAATAATTATCATAATTATTAAATTTCATATTCAAACAAAAAAATACAAAAAAAAAAAAAATATTAAACCTTTTCGTACATTGTATAGATTACCGACTAGTTATCTATTATTTTCAAAACTCTAAAAGCCAAAGATAACGTGTGCCTTTTTTGTCCAAAGATGATGGAAAACAAATATAGTAGCACTTTTTCTTGTATTTATTGTCTTCTAGTAATTTTCCAACAATTTTAACAAAGAAATGGATGCACGAAAATACCACATTTCTGTTTATATAGTCTATACACGTTATAGCTGTGCTGTGTGTGTCAATAGCATCGAGTCTGGACCAAATGGACCGCTTTATAAGTTACAATAAGTCTCCCTAATGGCAGGCATGCATGCATGCATGCATGTGGTCCACATACATTCCCCATAAATTGTTTTAGGTCAAGTTGTTTAAATCAAATTATGGGTAAGTCTCATTCAGTATCTTTATGTAAAAGTAAAAATATATAAAGCACCTTTCTTTAGCCAGAGAGATTTTGCTGTCCTTGTACTCTTTGGGAGGCATACCCAACTAACTTTGCGTACTTTCTTACTAGCTATTTGACTTGGTCATGTATTTTCAATATTTACAACTATAATGACACTATATATCTTTTGTTTTTTGTATAGGCAAATCATAATACATGTTCAAATTAAGCTAGTAACAAGCTTCAAGATATATCTGCCTTTTGGCAAGAAACCAATCCATGAAAAAGCTGCATTAATATGGGACACTTGCAATACAAAGCATAACAAAATCATACACATCTCATAAATATATTTATCATCTCTCTCACGATGCGTACATGAGTTATAACGGTGTAAATTCCACATGTTGTGAGAGAGAGTATACATTCGTCGTTGGATGCACAAATACATTCTCTAGTCTAAGTTAGCAGTGCTTAATTAACATTTCAAGGTTTATAGTATAAAATATTTACATGACCTAGCTGGGTATATATGTAGATTATTTTCACCACAGAAACTTACCTTATAACCAGAATTCAAATCATTTTTGTATAATTAAGTAGACCCAATTGCCTTCATCAGTTTCCTAAATATATGGTTTTCTCTGGGCTTTCATAAAATGATAGACACTTAATTAAATCATCTATGATGATAATTAATAATAAGACTATGATGATTAAGAGATCAACGGTTGAGAAGATCTAACCGACACCGACTAAACAGTTAAGGATATACGATGAAGGAAAAAAAAAGTGGGGCCATGAATTGAGGGTTATGATAGAGTAAGCAGAAGCATTGAACCTTGATGAAAGCATGACAGTAGGGGCAGCATCATTAATAATATTTTTCTGTTATTAGAGCAAAATGTCATCATTACAGATAGTGGGGGCAAAGCCATGATTCTTGAACAACCATTTTGTGTTCCCTTTGGGAAGCCCTTAATGAAAGTGACATTTATGTAAAACCATTTGCACCCAGATTTTTCTGCACCAGGTTTTGTTTTGGTAGAATCTCAACTGCTCTCACTAAATGTGAGTGATGGAGGGGACAATCTAATAGATATGCATATGCCTTTTTTTTTTTTCTCCAAAAATTACTGTGGGTTTTACCCATCCACTTTTGGGTTTGGAATAGAATTTACATGTGTGTGTACGTGTGTGTGACGATAAGTATACATAAAGTATATTATCATCTCAGTTTGTAAACTTTTTATGCTAAAACTTTCTCTCATTCGTTTAGGTTTAGGTTTAAATTACACTAGTATAAGTCTTTATATTTTACATGTTTGACCATTAAATTACATTATCTTCTTATCCTCTACATGTTTACAAAATATTATGATGATCCAAGATCAATGACCATTCCATCATAAAATATTTACATTTCATTTTTTTATGACTTTAATCAATGAACATTTCATCATAAAATGTTTATATTTCATTTAAAAAAAAATTAAAATTAGATGCAAAACAATGAGTTTGTGGATTAAATAGTGAATAAAATCTTATTGACATCAAATTTAGTGTGAATATTAAGAATAATAAAAACATGTAATCCAATAATAAGATTTTTTAAATATTAATTTGATACAAAGTTGTAGACTAATGTAAAGTTGCAAAGAGTTAAACATGGTACAACTCTCTCTCTCATGTGAAAGTTGTGCTGCTTTTTTAGAGAAAGAAAAGTTACAGGCTTTCCAGCTTATTGGCATTAACAAAATAGGAATTGTTTGATATGGGGTTCGCGCCTTTTATGTAAATAGCTGTTGTGATTAAACAGCTCAATCCCATCATAAGCTCGCACCGTCGCACGTGTATGTAATGAGAAATATTTGTTCTCTTTAGAGAAAACTCCAATAAGAAAAGGATAGTTTGACCTTATATAAATAATTCATGACGTCCTAATACTTTAATTTCAAAGGTTTTTTTTCCCCATAAGAAATGAACAAATAAAGGATGCTACTTAATCTATTTATGGAGATGGTATCTCATACAATTGCAAAAATATAATGTTCTTCTTGGAAAATTCTCTTGCGCTCTCTCTATATATATATGACTATGGGACTTGCATGTGAAAAAGATATTACATGATATAAAGATTGTGAAAAATAATTTTTGCTATTTACGAATAGATTATGGTTAGGGTGCATTAATATTTTTGAAAGGACACATTTATGATCAAACACCCCAAACCTACAATTACGTATATTCGTAAAAAAGAAAACAAGTTAGAATTATCTTGTATAGATATGATTCGAACTTATGACCTTACTAAAGTTCATAGGCACCGCCACACTTCTCTCCCCATTCTCAAAATAATAATAATAATAATAATTATTATTATTAGGTGGGGAACAGGCCCAATAGGGACCAAAAATGCACATTAATGGTCTAGTGTTAGGTAATGTAGAGGCAAGGCAGTGTGTTCTTGTGCATGAAGTGGATTGATCACTCATTTCATTATCAAACTTTGTTCTTGTTTTTTACTTTTGCATCATGATTGTAGTGGGAATGGACCAACATTTGGGCCATCCCTATGAACTACAGGATATAGATGAGAGAGATTAGAGAGAGAGAGAACATGAAATGATAAAAGTATTACTACTAAATTAGCATTAATCCTATGTGATTCATAATATTTTTTTTCTATACCAATTTGGTAATTTTGTGTATTTTGTTTTAAGTGTAAGTTGCTTGACCTAACAAAAATAATAAATAATAAAAAGTTAGTATAAAGTAAATAGAGATTGCCAAGCCACTTGAATTTTGTGTTCTTAATTAAATATACTAAAATGCTAAATAATTTGCATATTTAAAAGAACCTTTTTAGTATGGATTGTAAATTAAATGTGTATATACTATATAGGGATTGATTTAAAAGTATCAACTAACTGAGTTGTAGTATTTGTTCTGTGCTTTTTTTAACTAAACACAATAGAATTTTGATACAATAAATTTAATATTTTTTTTAAAAAAAGATAATCGATTCATTTAATAGTTATTAAGTACAGTCATTCTAAGGACAAACCTAAAAGAATATTAATGAGATTAATCAATGAGTCGCTAATAAGTAATATTATTATTTCAGCAAAAAAAAGGTACTAAATTATTATCATACTAACTGTCCTATTTAGATACGAATTAAAACGCGCACACAAAACTTATGTGAAGTAACTAGTAAGTTCAAGTCTTTGCATTATCACGTTTCATACAATGAACAATTTAAAGGTTAGCTTTGGCCTTTGGGTACTCAAATATTAAAGAAATAAGCAAACTTTTAAATCAAGTCTAATCTAACTTTTTATCTGATTGAAAGTGGTGTTGGTTGCTCGATCTGCTGAACTATAGGGATCTAGAGACTCTAGGTGATAGGTGAGTTATTCATGTCAATGTGACACTGAGAAAGATAAGCTTTGAAAGCTACTTTCTTTTGTGAAAGGAATCATATTCCAAGGCATTTTACAATGTATAATTTCCCAAGAATGTTAGGCCAGTTTCAATCCACTTTAAATGGCAAACACATATTTCCAGGGTTCCTAAAGAATTTTAAATGGGGATCCATGGAATCACTTTCGCAAAACAAAGCATATAATTAAAAAAGAAAATGCCTTTCTTCAAAATAAGAAAAAGGTTTTAATAATATTAATAGCTAGCTCAAGCAAATGAAAACTCTAGACAAAGATAGGTTCATCTGGGGTAACAACTTTGCCAAGTTATGTTAAGTTTTAAATAGGAGTCTAATCTTTATTGGTAAAAGTTCATTTTAACAAGGAGATTGATGTTAACTGCGCTGCTACCAAGTGAAAAAGGGGTTGGATCAATTACCTTTAATTACGTCAATTGGAGATGACCCTACTAATTAGATTCAAATCAATGTTCTTGGGGTTTAGTTAAAGAAAAAAGGGACTCCTTTGAAAGTGTAGGGCGTGGAAGTTAATAGTGGTTGATAACTAAACACTTTCTTTGCTTTGAGAAAGAGAGAGAGAGATTCACCTTATTGCCTAAATGTTTGGATGACTATAGGTCACTATATGCGAATATTGGGTTTTGATGTAATCATGAATGCTTGGATGGAAGATGTGTCGGAATTTTTTAGCTTTAGTGCTTGTTTAGAATAACTTATTTGTATTGATTTACTTTGCTTCAAAAATAAGTTGGAAAAAAGTACATTTGTACCTTTTAAAGAGTGAGACTTTGAAAATTATACATTTTCTATTATAGTGGGACTTGATTGAGATGTGGTCATTTCTATTAGTGTGCTCATTTGGTATAACTTATTTTTATTGATTTTCTTTACTTAAAAAAAAAACTTGGACAAAAGTACAATTGTATCTTTAAAAAGTGAGACTTTGAAAAGCTATACATTATCTTTATAGTGGGAAAACAGAGAGACTAATAAATGGAATACTTGATTGAGATGTGGTCATTTCTATTTAGTGCTCATTTGGTATAACTTCTTTTTATTGATTTATTTTGCTTCAAAAATAAATTGGATAGAAGTACAATTATACCTTCAAAAAAGTGAGATTTTAAAAAATTTTACAATCTCTCTTAGGGTGAAAAAGAACAGTGATGTAAGTGAAACAAAATCTTCCAAATTTCCATAAAATTGATCTCTTTCATAAAAAAAATTCATATTAGAGTGATATGTGGTCATTTTTGGATACATGTTGTACCCGTGTGACATGTAATACTCGAGTGCACTGGACAGCCAAAAATTCTTCATACCAAATTGGTTGCACTATGGACCTTCAATCAAAGTGGTTCATCCACCCTTACTTTTTAAAGATCTATTCATACTGGACAGGCTAAGCCCAGTGCTTGAATTTCATATAATACTTCATTAGTCGTCGTTCTGGACACTCAATCAAGGTGGTTCATCCACCATCACTTTTTAAAGATCATTGAATACTGGACAGGCTAAGTCCAATGCTTGAATTTCAAATGAAACTTCATTAGTCATATCTCAACTACTCCTACATGAAATTAGAGAGTAGGCGCGCAAGCCGTGTGAAGTCAGCTTCAGAATTTGACATTGTAGACAAATTCCTTCTAGCAGGTAAAACATTGATGATCACCTGAATTATCACCTTCAACAAGAGCCAAACTTTTAAGGTGAGAAAATGGTCATGGGCTGCTTTTGCTTGCATCTTGTCAGTGGGCTGTATAAAGTTTTTAAGCCTGGTCTTTAGCATGAAAGCCCATTTGGTCATGCTTGATATGGAGAAGCCTATTAAGAGCATCTCCAGTAGATTAGCCAAATTTTTGTTGTGTTTGGACAATGAACAGTGATATTTAGCTTTTACCTACCTACTTTTTCAAATACACTTTCCAACAGATTCTCTATTCTTTTCTCTATCTTATTTAAATATTATTTCTTCATTTATTCTTTATTCATTCTTTATTCTTTTTTTAACAACTACACATCTTCAAACATTTTTTTATTATTCAATACCTAATTATTGTAATAGAAAAAAATATTTGAAAAATGAATAGTAAAAGCTATAGTGTTCTCTATTTATAGAGAAGCACTGTAGCAAAGCTAATCTAAAAAATGGAGATGGAGAATCTGTTAGAGTGTGAATGAAGTGTGAACAGTGGTGTTTTTGCTCCAAAAAATAGATATAGAGCATCTATTGGAGATGCTCTAAGATGATTGTGCTTTTTTTTTTTTTTTTTTACAACTCCATGATTTGGCTTTTTATTAATCCATTTATAAATATTATTTTAGTAAACTTTCTTATACATCACAAGGATTAAGATCTAGTAGATATGCATAAACCCTTTTACTTTTCCAATAAGTCTAGAAACCAAACAATTTTTCAATTTTTAATGGAACATCAAGATTTCAAGTTCCTAGCTGACTTAGCAACAAAATGGAAGCTGGCCTGGCCCCCCCAAAAAAAAACTGTATTAGTGGGTGACTTACAAGAATACTTAATTTCACCATTGAAAAAGAAGAAAAGAGATGCAGAATTTATGTGGAAAACTTTTGTTTCACATGGAGTACAATTTACCAATTTATGGCAATACAACAGGTTCGATGCCCCATATGTCTCTCGCATATTCATGAATTGTTCGGTCACTGCTAAACTTGAATGAACCAGCTGTGTTCAAGATTGACATCTTTGTCCATCTCTGTCTCAATAAGACAACCATTAGGTAAAGCTAAGAATAGAACTTTGGCATTAGTAATGCCCTCATAATTAGTACCATACACATAAGCATTTATGTGAGGCTTAAACCTAAACTTAGTTACCAAAATTTTTTGTAGAAGGTGTATGCAATTAAAAGTATATGCATGTAAGGGGGCCATGTAGTATGCATAAATTGTGTTAGCAACATAGCAAGAACCTTTATGCAAGGAAACTTGCGTATGATTATGCCACTCCTGGAATATAAGGCCTAGAAATTGCTATTCAGCTCCTAGTTATCAGTTGGTACATCAGGTACATGAATTATTCAGGTTCAGGAAGGAAATTTGAGCCCAGAGTTGTAGAAAAACCTCACACAAACTTGACTACCTAAGCTAACTGGGATCTTTAAGACCTATATCATGATTGTCTATAACCCTGATAGCCCACATAACTTTCAATCTATATGTATCTGAGCATGTAGATTACAGGTTCAAGACAAAACTACATGATAGGCAAACAAGGGTGTGTGTGCATGCCTGTTGGTGTGTATGAGGTAGCAAACATTACTCACTTTTTGGTCACGATATGCCTCATCAACCTTCTCTTGGCACTCTATGTAACTAGGGAAGTCCTTGCCCACAAGGAAATAATCAGCACGGCCATAACCTTCATTTCCCTCTAGTGATCCCATAAGTTCTTCATAGTTGTAGGGACCAAAAACGCCTCTTCTGACAAAAGCTTTGACTTCTTCAAAGCGAGGATCCGGCACAAACTGTGTATAAGATCAAATAGATCAAATAAATTGGAATGGAAAAATGCTAAACATACTACCAATTTAACTAAAAAAATCTTACAAAGTAACATGACAATAAATGTGATTGGTAACATATCAAAAACATAATATTAAAAATTTGTTAATTTTTATTTTTTGTTTCAAGTCTAAAAGTTGACGCATAAGTTTGTAAGGCACATATAGTAATATTTATAGTATCTCTAGCATTAATCAACTGGGAATATATTTGATACAAATTTTCTTCTGTATTATTGAACACAACCAATAAAAAAATCAATCCACTTCTGGATTTCAGTTGTTTATAATGTGTGATGCTTTCCTTCATTATGTATTTGAATAGACATGCCACAACATTAGAAGTCAAATCCAGGCTTATCAGAAGTCTCTACTGGTTTGTAAGCTTACCTTTCCCTCAGACCTTTCTTTCCTTAGTCCAGCAATTTCATGAGCTTGTGCACCAAAGAGGAAGAAATTATCCTCTCCAACCTCTTGCCTTATTTCAACATTTGCCCCATCTAAGGTTCCAATTTGGATACAGCCATTCATTGCAAACTTCATATTGCTGGTTCCACTGGCCTCCATTCCAGCAGTGCTAACCAAATTGAGATTGAGAGAGAGAGAGCAAGGACCAGTCAGCAACAAAGATTAAAGTTAAAAATGCATTTTACAACACAACATACTGCAGGATTTGGCATCAGGCCATAAACACTCATTTCAAATACTTCTAATTCATTTCATGTCAAATTCACCTACCACATTAAAAGCATATATATTTGGCTAACTTTGAAGTTCTAACACTTCAGTTGCATTCATTTTGTCCCCTTTTTTCCATATTTTTCTCCATTGAGGGATGAGTGGAAGAACTCCAAGAAATAAAATTCACAAATCCTACCAAAGTACCTGATATGCTGGGACAATTCACTGCCAGGAATAAGCACTTCTGCAACACTGACATTATAATCAGGAACAAAGACGACCTGAAAAAAAAAAAATATATATATATATATATATATATATATATAAGATCATGCTTACAGATGATTATCAACTTCCAGCTAGCAATTAAGTTGTATTATCATTTTATTATTTTGTCTAAGAAAAAGAAGTCAAGATGATAATATTGACCCAACAAATAGCTACTTTCTGGTGGCCCCTATCTAATTTAGAAAACAAGTCAAGATGCTATGCTATGTCAAAATGCTTCAGTTCCAAAGTAGAGAACCCAGAATAAGAAGATAAAGTTACAATCAGCTGATCAGATTACTCCTTTACATGTAAACTAGATAGCGTAAAAATAATTCAGGAGACGAATATTGGACCAAAAAACTGTTAATCACAGAGACATTTTCACATCATAGTCGATGATGCCAATAATGTGTCTAGAAAAAGAAACAGTATAACATTGAGGTTTAGGTTCATGAAAATTTATGGTAGCAAGGTGCTTTACAGAAAATAACTAGTACTTCTTTTCTTGTTTCCTTTTTTCATTTTCATTTCAATACTTTTTCTCCAATCAATATTGTTTTACTCAGTTATTTCCCAGATAATGTCAAAAGATTCATTTATTTGTTATACTTTCAGAGTTCAGGATTTTGAACAGAAAATAAATGATAAACTTAAAAAGTTTTAGCCTAGTCAATTAAATTTAATGTTGCTCAGTAGAGGTAGTTCAAACATAAAAAAGGAATATCAAACTAATATTGTTACCTTATTCTCTTAAGTTCTTCATATTGCTGATAATGCTGTAATGATTCCATTCAGATATTTAAAATATGAGTAAAGTGCATGAAGTATCTTGGATAATCAATCAGTGAAGCCATACCTTCAAAAGATCACCTATCTCTGGATCATGATTTACTGTAGCTCCTACATCTGTGATAAATTTCACAATTCTCTTGGCTTGGACATATGTAGCAAATGCCTTTCCTCCAAATATACATACCCGAGGAACAAACTTTATTTTTCTTTCCTCAAGACTCATTTCTTTCATTTTTTTATAGCGATAAACGATTCCCATGATGTTCAATAACTGCCTCTTGTATTCATGGATACGCTTCACCTGAAAAAACACGGTTAGATCTACTGTTTTCTAGGCTAAAATACAGCAGAAGAATCTGTAGATGCCACCATGATTATTTCATATTATAGTATGAGTTGTATGAACAAAACTAAGCTTAACGCTATTTCCCTACTCAAAGGTAATCTCCAAAATTTTGATAATTCCTTATTTCTCAGTTTCTTTACTTGGCATGATGTCATATTCAGTTGAAACAGAAAAAGGCCTAAAAGAACAAAGAAAAGAGTTCAGAATCAGGGAATAACCTGTACATCAAACATTGCATCAGGGTCAACAAAATAGCCAGTTTTTTCTTTGAGGAAGGAGGCAACCTTGATCTTGTTTCTTCTTTTTGCTTCCTTCCATTCAGATTGGAGTTCTTCATTATCAGCAAACTGCAGATAACTGACACAAAACCTGTTAAAATATGACATGCACACAGCTGATATAAAAGTCATAGATAGTGAGGAAATCACCATAGAAAACATGCGCATAAAATATAGTGAGAGTGACCCTCAAACTCAACAATGACCAGATAAGTTTTGGCTGTTTTGAAGCTTTTTATGGTAATTATATGACTATCATTGGCTAATGCATGTGGTTAAACTTGAATGCATCATACCATTCCATTCAACAACCTTTCTTATTTACTACACTCAAACTAATTATTCTAGACACTCAGGTAATGAGCTATAGCTCAGCTAGCACTTCCTTCTCCCATAATAACGGGGATGGAGGGTAAGGTCGTGAGTTCATGTCCCATTGGGTGCACGTGTAACTTACCAATAAAAAGGAATTTGAGATTAAGGTGATATCAGACATGAATCACAGTGTTCATGACGTGAACTACAAGCATTAAATACACATTGGAAAAAGAAAATACATTCTGTTTTTGGAAGTTTCAGGTTTGATATAATGAAATGAACAACTATAACTGACCAATCTAGACATTTGATGGACTATAGGATTGGATATGAGATTACCTTTCGAAGTGTCACCAATTTCTCAGTGTCCACAACCCAATCTTCAGTTCCAATCCACTTGGTTATAATTTTACTTAGATCTGGATTGCAAAAACGAATCCATCTTCTTGGTGTCACCCCATTTGTTTTATTTTGAAATTTCTCAGGCCATAACTGCCAAAAAAAGGTAATGCATTAGCAGAGAAAGAAAGTTACTATCTATTGGAATGTTCATGTATGAGTGGTGTGGTTAGTAAAGTAGTGAAGTCTCACATAGGATAAAAATGACAAGAGTGAGTAGTGTTTTTTTTTATACATCAATAGCTAGGAGTGCGGGGATTTGAACCTTGGATGTTTCGTTGGAAATATTAGGAGGTGCTAACTAGTTGAGCTACAAGGCTCTTGGAACAAAAGTGAGTTGTTAATATAATATAATTGGGTCTAAACACATTAACTTAAGCTTTTGGATTAAGTAGTGTCCCTTTATGTTATAATTGAGTCTCCCCAAGGTGTTATATCCCATTACATTAAATTTAGAATGGTCCTACAACAATAACAGTGATGAAAGGAAAATATACTTAGATCATTGACATAGTTACCTTATAGAATTCATTAAAAACTTCACTTTTGACTATTTCACTATGAATCTCAGCAACCCCATTCACTGCATACCCACCTGCAACACAAAGATTAGCCATGCGGACCACCTTTGGCAGTTTTGGAGCTTCATCAACTGTCACCTCTTTTTTGTTCTCAGTATCCAGTCCAGATTCATCTTCTTCAGCAGTAGGCTTATTTTCTTCAACAGAAGATTCAATTTCCTCAGCAGGATCAACAGCAGAATTTTCTTCTGATTTAAAAAGCAATTCTGCAACGGAGTCAGGCAACTCCACATTATCCAAAATTCTCATTTGTTTCAATTTTTGTTTCAACATGTCAAGATCCTCCGTGTCGTACTCAGCAATTATGGTATGAATCAGCTGGTTAACCCGTTGAATACATAGCATTAGAGTGAAAACTAAAAAGGACTATTTCAGAGAGGAAAATTGTGCATGTATGCATGGATCCAATGGTAAGGACAGAGCATGATTACTAATTAAAGTTTGAAGCTAAACATCACCAAATTATCACTATTTTTACCTCCTCATCAATCCTTCTTATGATCTCAACATGTCGAGGAAGCAATTCCTGCATAAGCTCTAGACTCCATTTCTCCAGTGCCTCAGGCAAAACTGTGTGGTTTGTGTATGCAACAGTTCTAGCAAAAAGGTCACAGAACCACGAAAAGAAATATCAGGTACTGCAACTTAGAGGTAATAAAAGTTACCTAATAGCAAGGAAACTACCTTCTGTTGAGCATCAAAGTGATGCATATAAATGTTTCATTATGATAGAGCTGTGACATTGTGTGGACCATGTTAAATGTGTTATGTGTGTGTGTTTAGTTAACAAATGCATGTACTGTATGCATACATATGCATGCCAGAACGCCCAGCACCACACATGAACACAATGGCTCATGGAATCCAAAAGAAACCAAAGAAGTGTAACATACAACTGTGTGATCAATCACCACAAACATGTTTAAATATTGTTAAAGGAATTACCTTCGAGTAATATCCCAGGCTTCCTTCCAGCTCAAACCCTTTACATCCATTAATATTCTTATCAACTCTGGGATGCAGAGCGTTGGGTGAGTATCATTCATCTGCACTGCTACCTTTTCAGGAAAATTCTCCCATTTCACAGGCTCTCCTGATCTCCTTTCAAAATGTGCAATAATATCTTGTAGAGAAGCAGAGCAAAGAGTATATTGTTGCTTCAATCGAAGAGTCTTTCCCTCCAACGATTCATCCCCAGGGTACAATATGTAGCAGATCTGATCAAAATATAACATCAAAATGACCATAATTAATTAGTGTTATACAGACCACTTATGTCAGTTTTCAAAATGAAGGAACATAAGCAACAATAGTTTATGAAGAGTAGGAGCAGATGATTGCTTGTAGTCCTACTCACATCTCTATGTTAAAGTACAGTGGTGAAGAAATCAAGGATGAAAGATATAAATAGATGATTTCTCAGAGAAAGAGATGGGTTCCAGAAGTACGAAGTTAGATATAATCAATAGTCTTTAGAAGAAGTCTGACAAAGAGAGAGGGGGATGGGGAGAGAAAGAAAGGTAGGTGTTGGATGTAGTAGCTTAAGGCAGGGACAGTGAAGCAATGGAATGTTTTATATTGGAGATATGCAATGGCTAGGGGATTGCTATTATCTCCTGGAGGAAAGAAAATTAAGTTTTGTGATGTTCTTGAACAGCCAAGTGTTCAGATAGTATAATTTACTGTCTTTTTGGTGCTGTATTTATGTTTGCTTGGGTCTCTTAAGGGCTTAATTTGCAGTTTATTTCTTGTGTGTTTAAATGTAACTCTTTCATTAGCTATGATTAAAATCTATTCATCTGCCATGAAAAATGTTTCAAGTGTGTTTTGAAGCAGCAGCACAGATGTTGGAGAAGGTGCAGAAAAATTCTGTGCACTTTCTTATTTCTATGGTCTGCACCTTGGTTTTGTTGTTGGGTGAATCAGCAGCATACAGAATTTATAAAAAATGTCTTGAAAGTTCTTTAAAAAATGCAAATATGTTTATAAGAAAAGGAATCATAAAAATTGAAAGAATTATCATGAACTCTAACCTTTTCAGCATTCTTCATAGCTGCATATGCTTTGGCATGATCTCCAGCATTAAAAGCTCTTAAATCAAATTCTTCTGGTGCAAGTTTTGTGGACCACAGTCGAAGGTTTATGGTGGTTTTAGTTTTGTATCCTGGTATGGGGACATCATAGGCAAGAGCCACTACATTTTCCCCCCCAACCCATTGTTTACTTCCATCCGCCCCTGAAGTAACTTCACCATAGAATTTCACAGGATAGGATACATCATTTCTTACAATTTCCCAAGGATTGCCCATCTGCTAGGATATGCTTTAATCAACCAACAGGTAAACAAAGTGACCATATAACCTCAAACATTTCATCACCCTTAAGTAGATATGGAAAGCAAAGCTTCTACTAAGTATTAAGTATTCTAAACCATGATGAATAACTCACATAAAAAAGGTTGTTACTTAAAACTTATACTGAACACAAATACATCATACCTCAAGCCAACTTTCAGCAACTTCCTCCTGCCCGTCTTTGGTAATGTGCTGTTTGAATAAGCCATACTTGTATCTAAGTCCATATCCCCATGCAGGGTAATTTAATGTTGCCAGTGAGTCCAGAAAGCAGGAAGCAAGCCGCCCTAATCCTCCATTCCCAAGTGCAGCATCTGGTTCCTGTCAATAATCAACTGACAGAATTTGGGCACTCAAAAAGCAGCTAGTCCATGTTAGATTAATTTAGCCAAGGGAATGCACATTTTAGATATGTTTGTGTGTTTGAAAACCACCACTTTCAAATTTCTATTAGAAGGTCAATTTTGGAGGTTTCTAAGTCGCATATCTAGTCAGTTGTTTTAGGTAATATTTGAGGTTCAATTAGCTCAGAAAAACTTTTTATTATGACAGTAAGTCAGTAATTTCATCTCTGGTTGAAATTGGACAAATTGTAACCTCTTTAGCTTCTAATGGATCAACTGAAACTATATATAGTAAACTTTGTTTTTCCCTTTTCCAAAATTACCATCATGTCAGTATCAAACAACCAAATGTCATGAAACTACGATGAATTTTCAGATACTCAATTAGAAGCAGTCCACGAGAGGAGGTTAATTAGAGGATTATTGAACTATCTTACCTGCCTAGCAACATCCTCTAGATCATGCCCTAGCTTTCTCAAAGCCTCTGCATAAGCCCCTGAAAGCTCTAAATTTCCAATTGCATTTAGCAATGCCCTACCCTTAAACAATTGAAAAAATAATATTTTAAAAAAATCCACTAACCAGTAGTATGCAAACAAGAATTAATTTCAATGGCTGGTACAAACAGAAAGCTGGGACAAACCTGTAGATACTCCATAGAAAGATAATATGCCTGCTTTACATTCATCAGTTCATAGTAATCATAAGTAGCATTCCAATTTATGATAAGGGTATCGCGAACACTTTCTGCAGTAGCAAAGTATGCCTTAGGGAGCTCAAATTGCTCTGTAGAAAACGATGGAGTGAACTCTGCGTGGTATTTAATACTTGATGCTATAGATGCTGAATCTGGAATAAAGGTGCCTAGATCACCTGCAATACCTAAAGCAAAATACCAAATGTGTTAAAATTTAGGAGTGCATCAATAAGTGAGTGCATTAGGCATGCTTGTCCAAAACAGAAAGGAACAAAATGTTATGCACACATATGTAATCGGCCAACTCATAACAATCACAATGCAGTATGACTCAAGCATGAACATGGGGATAGGCAGTGTTTTCAAATAAAAGAATTACACAATAATTACAATAAAGCAGACTACAAGATTTCAAAAATTAGTTAAAAGGAAGCCTTGCCACATGTGCATGCAATAGATATGATTAGATTCAGCTTATTACTGCTTGTAATTTGACCAGATAGGAGAATAGCAAGACTTTCAAGAGCACTGAAAGCACGCCAGCACTATATCTAAGATAATTATCCAATCAGTAGGCATCTCAAGTTGGGGATTTTTTTTTTCTCTATTGTAAGAGAAACCTTGCCACTAGTTTCATCAATTTCTCCTGATTACAAAGGATAGAGCCTAGGTTATAAAGTAAGATAATTTGATCATATTCAACCATACCATTATACCTCCAAATATTTCACAATACAAAAGTTTGAAGTATACATCAAAAAATAAAGATCAATATGTGAATGAACTCCAAAATTGGAACTCCAACTATGACACAAAACATGAAAAATTTGAAACTTCAGCCTAGACTCCTTTGAAATGGGAAAAACTTGGGTATAGCTGCTTGGGTACTATACCTTAGGTTCTTCAATTAAATTTAATCATGTTGCTTAATTAATCAATGTGGCATATCTAAATGAACTCCAAATTCCCACTACTCCTAAACACAATGCCAAAAATGGAACTCCAACTATGACACTAAACATGAAAAAGTAAAAAATTTAGCCTAGACTAATTTGAAAATAGGCAAAACTTAGCAATAGCTTCTTAGGTACTGTACAGTGGATTTTCCAATTAATTAATCAATGCAAATCTTTTTTGTAAAGACAATTAAACTCAACCATCTGGATTTTTGGTCAATGCAATCACATGATTGAATTTAATTAAGAACCCATGATACAGCACCTAATACATGTAAAAAAGTTGTACCCTTTAAATGTATACATATAAGGATTTCAAAAGACACTGTTAGCTAAAAGATATTCAAGAAAAGAACCTCCTTCTTGTTTAACAGAGTCCTTTAGCTTTTGCTTTGGATTGCTGGCAACATTCTTGACAGAAAATTTTCTTCTTGAATAACTGGAACGTGGGGTTCTGATCAAGAACATCTCCGGATTATGGGTTATGCGGTCGAACCCCATGAAGCCTAAGATAAATTTGGAATGTGAAATGGACATTGATTGAGCACTAGTTGCTGAGAATGGTAGAGTTGCCATTGTTCTCTCTCTCAGAGCAAAAGTGCGAGTGATGAGAGAATGAGTTCAGTGAAAGATAATGTGCTCTTATCTACCTACTCTCTCGCTATTTCATGGCTTGATCAACTCTTCAACTTCGTGGAATCATGTTAAACACACGAGCAAAGTGTTTGGTTTAGTTTTTTACCTGTTTGTGTGGGACTAGAGTTCTAGTTGAACCTTGTGATTGAAATGGACAAATAGCGGGTAGATATTTTTCTCTAATATGGACAAGTTTATTGTCACCAAGATGCCATTTGTTTTCACCCTCCACCTTCCATGCTGGTGACTTTTTAGGAGTGAAATCAAGGTGGTTCATGGACCACAAATCCACCATGATCTTGCTTGAATAAGACGTCTTTTTTGTGGAAAAAAAAAAAACAGGGGGCTCACGTGTGTAATCATCACCCTCACGTTCCATGATACACTGTCACTTGGGCTTTTTGGTATGTCTATAAGTACCACCATCGCACAATACAACATGCCATGAGTTTTGCATATTAGGGAGTGAATAAGAAGTATCTAATATGTATAAAGTTATGATGAAAACAAGCGATTATATGCTACTTCTTTTCTTTTCTTTTCTTTTTTAATAAAAACTTCTTTTCTTTAAATACAAACAAGCAATATAGTTTATTTTGTCTAAAAAATAAGTTTGACAAAAATATAGATTCAACACGATTTTTAAAATGTTGGAATTGGGGATTAGGAACAAGCATATTCACATGACAATAAGTAAAAACATTCACATAAGATAATAATATTTAATATGTTTTGGCTAATTCCAAACCTATATCCAAGAGCATCACTAACTAGAAATCCAATTTCAAAGATATGGATTACAATCACCTCAAACCAAACTAACACATTAAAATCGAAGCTAAGAGCCAAACTCACATTAGAATCGAAGCTAAGAGAAAGTTTGCACCTTGACCACGGTAGGCAATATGATGCAGCATTTTATGGTTGGTTTTGGTCAATTAAGGACCTTTAGGTGTGGTCATGCAATCAAATAGGATTTTCTTACGGTCCTACTAAGAAATTATACCACCCTCGTTATGGACCACATTATTACTTGTTTACCATTCTATTAAAAAACTCTTCCTATATAAAATTACTAAGGGTGTATTTGAATATCGTTTATTCTGTTGAAAACCGAAAACTGAAAATACTGTAGTAAAATAATTTTTAAATGTGAATAGTACTGTAAGACTCATTTTTAATGAAAGTTTTGCTTAAAAAAAAGGTTTCACGGGACCCATTGGAATACCATAAAAGCCACAGAAATGCGCTTCTAAAAAAAAAAAAAAAGCAGATATAGACGCTGACCTTTTCATTAGTATCCAAATAGGTACTTAATCAATTTATAATAATAAAAATAAAATAAAACAAAAATTAACTTCCTTTTTAAACTGATTTAACAATTTTAAACAAGTAAATTTTTTTTAATAAAATAGTATACAAATAACATAATCTAAGTAAGTATACTTTCTTCTTTTCTTTTTTCTTTTTTTAATAATTTTTTTTAAGGGTAAAGAAAGAGTAAAAACACACACATCTAGGCCCAAACCTGGTATGATCAGCCCATATTCAACTGCACATCATGAATACATGTAAGCCCAATGACCTAAACGGGTCCTCGATAAACGTTCCATGCATCTGGGTCCCACATTTCCACTATTATCGTATTTTTGCATGAAACAAACTTTCAAGTTACAACAAAAAAAACAAATCCAGAATTTTGAAAAAGGCAAGGGATCCCAGATTCCCAAATCCCCAACGGTCTAAAATTGTTGAAAGCACTCAAAAGCTGGAGATAGAGCCGTACAGTTCTCTGCTTTTTCGCAGCGCCTCCCATCTGTTTGTTTTTTTTCCTCTGAGACAGAGGCAGACCAAAACACACACAAATTGAGGGAGAGAAGAGTTTTCAAAGAGGACCCTTTTATACTCCCATAATAACAAAACCCATATTAGACAACATATTCGGTTCGTGTGTGAAGCTTTTTTTCTTGACGAGACGCCAAGATCAACATTTTTTTTTCATCTCTGGTGCTAAATTTCAATACCCATCTGGTACTTTTTCTTTTCCTCTTAGTTGCGGAGAAAAGTTTGTTAATTTTTTTGACTCAAACAATACCCAGAAATTTTATAAAACTTTGGAAAGCAAAGTTACCATCTTTGTATTGTTTAGTCTTTGCATTGGCATACATACACATAAAGATCTGTCATTTTTAATTTTCCTTTCTTTTTCATTTTTGGGTCTTAGGTTTCATTTCTAAATTTTTGTATTTTCTTATCTATCAATGGCTATTCATTGATTTCTCTGTGGGTTTTAATTATAACATGTAGTTTTTGATTCACATTGCTTTGTGCCTTCTCTATATGCTAGATTTATTGTCTGTGTAAAGATCAAATTCTGTACCTGTTCATGTTTTAGCCCTCTTTTGCTTTTGTCACGAATTGAGTTCAAATTTGTGAAATTCTCTGTATTGGATTCATGGGATTTCTCTCTTTATTATATTGATGTTACCTGTAAAAGGAAATTTGATTAAACATTATGGATCTCTTTCTAGATCTCTCACCGAGTTGTTTGCCGTGAGAGATTTTTTTTCCCTTATTTTCTTTTGATTATCACTTGCACCTACCATGGATAATAATATAAATGCCTACTAATATATATGCATTTTTAACACTTTTAGGTACCACAGTTGAATAATCACACAGATTCATACCATTCTTATTAAATGACATTGTTTGTGTTTGTAGGTACAATCATTGAATCGTTGCATAGATTTCACTAAGACGTTGGACTAAAAAATATTCGTGTTGATATATAGGAATTTTAGTATATTGTCAAAATGTTTGGGTTTATGAAATCACCTGTGAACAAGGTTTTTAGGCAGAAATCAGTGGAGCCTGGATTTCCGGCTTCTTCTAGTTCTAATCCTTTTGATTCAGATACTGAATCTGATGCCACTCATACTAAACCTGCAAAACGAACCTCTTCCGAACCTATGTTAATAACCCCAAATTTTAATACCAACCCTTTTGATGATGATGATGATGGGAGAAGAGGGGCTTCTTCATCATCATCCTCATATTCTGGATCTGCAGCAGCAAAAGACAGATACAGAAATGATTTCCATGACTCAGGAGGATTACAGAACCAGAGTGTACAGGATCTGGAGAATTATGCTGTGTACAAAGCTGAAGAGACAACAAAGACAACTAACAATTGCCTGAAGCTTGCAGAGGAAATAAGGGAGGATGCTACTAAGACCCTTGATATGTTGCATCATCAGGGTGAGCAAATCACAAGAACACACCAGATGGCTGCTGATACGGATAAGGATCTGAGTCGGGTAAGTTCGTCTATGTTCTTGCTTATGAGAAATGCTTAAGTAGGTGTGCAGCCTAGGAAATGGTTTCTGATGTTGTATACCAGAACTTTTCAATATCATGCCTCTCTTTGACTTTGCGATTCTCGAATAACTTGTCCGTCTAGGTTGATTCTGCTTTCTTGAAGATGCTAGAAAGTTATATTGTGGGGCCCAGCACTCATGATATCTTTGCACAATTTAGGCCTATCCAATAGGAGTAGGGATGAACCACCTAGGAAAACATATTATTCAGAATGCATTGGTTTACACCAGAAACTCCTAGTGAATGTATGTGAATATTCCTAGATTATTGTAGAAGATGTGTCATGGATTTCATATCTTTGGAATCTCTTATGTTAGCCTGCAGGTTCCATGTAAAGAAGCCCAAGTATGAAGCTACTATGCATGTCAACATGTTTAACTGGAAAATCCTATGAGTAGGGATGAACTGCTTAGGAGAAGAAATAACCAGAATGCAGTGATTTACACTGAAAATCCCTAGTGAATATATGTGAATATTTCTACTTATCAAAAACAAAAAAAGAATATGTGTGAATATTTCTAGATTCTTGTAGAATATATGCATCATGGTTTTTTGCCATGGGATTCTGATATTTTGGAAAGTCAGCAGAATACGGATACTATGCAAAGAAACTCAAGTTTGAAGCTTGTATGCATATCAGAGTGGTGGTTTATAATCTTTCAGCTTCACTTAACAAATCGTAAAAAGCTCAACTAAAATTTATTAATAAAGATTATCTAATGGTGTTTTGCTATGGCATCTTCAATGTGGGGTCTGATGGGTTCCTACTTTATAGTTTATTAAGGGCTGATGTTAAACATGTCAGAATCTGTCCTAGAAGATCTCCATGTACCAAGTTAGAACTAGTTTAATTCAACTTGAGTTTCAGAAGGCAACTATATAGTGCAATTGGTAGGCCGTCAGACCAAATTGACCTCAATCCAACTGACCACAATGTTCAATGACTAAACTTATCATAATCTCTTCAATTTAAAGTCCAGTATTTTTTTCATTATAAAAGGGGTGGCAGTTTTGGGTCGAAGTATAAAACCCAAAGCAAATCTCATTAACCTTGTTCATCAGCTTGCTTTTAAAGCCTTGCCACTCCCATTCTATCAACTTAAGAACCAAAGACTGAAACTAGCCAACCTGGTTAGGTAGAGATCAAGGGATGCACAGAGCTCCTTTCCAGATGGAGTATCTTGAAACGCTGCCGTAATCTCACTGCCTATCCAACACGAGGATAAAGAATAGATGCTAGTAATGCTGGGGCATGACTGGTTGGACTGTTGGAGTCCCTGATGTGAATTCTGTATATTCTTCATATAAATGTGTGGCAGTTTTGGAAATGGTTGACCAGCCTAAATTCATTAGCCTAAAGCCACCTCATTGCCACCTTAAGATGCAATGTGACAATCATTGAAAGCCAAGCTTGTATTTTCCTATCTGATAATTAATGAATTCAGTATATTCTTCATATAAATGTGTGATAGTTTTGGAAATGGTTGACCAGCCTAAATTCATTAGTTCAATGCCACCTCATTGCCACCTTTAGATGCAATGTGAAAATCATTGAAAGCCAAGCTTGTATTTTCCTATCTGATAATTAATGAATTATTACTTACTGCTACCTAAAAGTGGACTGCTGTCTAATTATTTATCTTTCATTGTATTCTCTTCTTTCCTCAAGTGTTTTTTGATCATGCATTATTAATATCAGGGAGAGAAGCTTTTAAATAACCTTGGTGGCATGTTCTCTAAGACTTGGAAGCCAAAGAAGACCAGGGAGATTACAGGGCCTATAATTACAGCAGGTTTTAATCTAAGAAAATTGGCGTCCTTCAGTCAAGATTTCTTGTTATTCCTTTAATATATCAAAATACATGGAGCATGGTGATTGCAGTTATTTTATATTTATTGTGTTGGCTGAACAGATAATTTATCCAAAAGAAGTGTAAACCACTCAGAGCAGAGGGAAAAGTTGGGTTTAGCTCATGTACCCAAAGGACGGTCAGCTTCTCGAACAACTCCTCCTGAACCAACAAACGCCTTGCAGAAAGTTGAGGTTTGTGTTTGTGATTATCAATTAGGTATATAACATTTGCTTTTGGATTTCCTAATATGTGTTGCCAAAGTCAGGTGGAGAAGGCAAAGCAAGATGATGCCCTTTCGGATCTAAGTAATATCTTGGGTGATTTGAAGAGTATGGCAGCTGACATGGGAGGCGAGCTTGACAGGTCAGTTGTGTCCCTCCTACCACGAGTGAACATTTTCTATCTATATCTATAGTCATTACCATCTTGAAGCATCTGAAAGTAAAAAATGGAAAACTAGACTCTAGATCAGATTTTAATTTACTTTGCCTTTTTGCTTGACAACCTACTATCTTTTAGATATGACATATTTTTCTGGTTTAAGGGAATCAGTAGGTGCTATTGTTTTGTAGGAAAACCTTTTATGCTTCACAATGCAGCCAGTCATGCATCCATGCTGCTGCAGTATTCCAAAGGCTTTTTATTACAAGCACCTTGTAAAATACTTTTGGCACCATTGGTTCCATTGTGGTTTTTCCTTTACAAAGTCACATGACATAACCAGATTTTTTGGCAGTGGAAAATTTTCTAGAGGATTTTATCTATTGTAATTTTTCTTGCCAAATTACTTTATCATTTTTATACAACTATTCTCTCTCATGAATGTTGAATGTAATTTGGTGATTTCAGGCAAAATAAATCTCTTAATCATCTTGATGATGACGTGGATGAGCTGAACCACCGAGTGAAAGGTGCCAACCAACGTACACGCCGTTTGCTTGGGAAGTGATGGTTGATAGTGGTTCAATCACCCAGCTTGTTCTTTCAACTTTTCTACTGTCATATTTTTGTTTTTCCCCCTTCTGGTTAATGTTGTCCTTATTGATATTTCTAGTTTTCTTCCCATTTGTATTCAAGCAATTATGAGTTTTTTTATTTTTTATTTTTTATTTTTTACCACAATGTTACTTTTCTTTGTCAATTCCTTTGAATCTTGGTGCCCCCAATGCCTAGAAGAATTAATACAATTTACATATGATGTCATGGCTATGTAGGATAAAATTGTTTGTTTATTTATTTATGGGTATCCATATGCATATCAAATAATATACATTTAATTTTGAAAAATTAGATGATTTCATCTACTCGTGCCCTAGATGCTGTATTTAGGCCTTACAACATGAAAAATTCTCCATTTATAATTTGTATGGCATTTAAGTACGTAAGAAACTAGTTAATGGTGTCAGCCTTGGGAGTACTTGGTTTTCTCTCATAAAAAAGAACTTAGGTTCAAATCCCCTCTTATTTGTTGTAAGCAAAAAAGACAAACTACATAATACAATCAAACACTCATGAAGAAGGGGGAAATAGGTGATAATTGGCTGACTCTATCCTAATGTGGCAATGACCAAATTGGCTGTATATTTATTCTTCCTTTTTTAAGGGGTAAGAAGGTTTGAATGACTTACCAAGAAAAGAAAGATTGACATTTAAAAATTTAGGATTCCAACTTAGAAGAAAAATAAAATGATTCTAGGACCACAATCAATTCCAAACCTATATTCACAATTATCATGTGTGGCAAACTATGTAATTGGTTACCTATCAATCTCACATGGACACTTTTAAAAAAAAAAAAAAAAAATTCAATCAAAATTAGCTACATAAGGTAGTTTTTTTTATTTTTTATTTTTTTTATTTTTTTTAGAGAAAAAGTCAGCTACATAAGATAGTTAGTTGTGAAAAAACTCATGAAGAAGGGGGAAATAGGTGACAATTGGCTCTATCCTAGTGTGGCAATGACCATATTGATTGAATATTTATCCTTCTTCCTTTTTTTAGGGGTAAGAAGGTCTGAATGGCTTACCAAGAAAAGAAAGATTGACACATTAGAAATTTAGGATTCCAACTTAGAAGAAAAATAAAATGATTCCAAGATCACAACCAATTCCACACCTATATTCACAATAATCATGTGCGGCAAATTATGTAATGGTTACCTATCAATCTTACATTGACAATTTTTTTTTTTCCAATCACAATTAGCTTCATAAGATATATTATATATATATATATATATATTTTTTTTTGGAGAAAAAAGTCAGCTGGATAAGATAGTTAGTCGTGAAATTGGTTGTGATATATTTTTTATTTTTAGAATATATGCATATAAATTTCTTATCCCATAAATAAATGAATAAAAAGTAGGGAGATTACAAATATTATCTTACCACGATTTTGGGTTGATGTGAACCAAAAGTGCATGACGAAATCTATCATCAAACGGCTCTTTTAGTTCAATCAGTACACGTGCACGGCGAGCAATGTACCATTAGCATTAGCTCCCAAGAGCAAAAAAATTTTTAGCCTGCTCTCCTAAGACGCGTCTTATACCTTCCTCAAAAAAAAAAAGACGCGTCTTATACTAATACAGTAATTACTAATGTCAGATTTTCTTTCCAAAGATACCTCTTAATACGTTTATAGGAGACACATAAAATAGGCCTTTATACAAGTTAATGTATTATTGGAAAATTATTAGGTATTTTATTTAAGATTACAAGAGTCGTAGATTTTCAACATAAATTAATTAGTGGTACTCGTTATTATTATTTTAAGACGGAAAGTTATACTACATTGTTTGACTCTTGGAATACTGAATAATTACTCTTGGTCATAACCCTAATTGAAATTTCTGGAGTTATTAGGTAGCTATATTGTAGGAGACCTATAAAGTAAGCCTTGATTCCATGTATGGTATGACTGTAATTGAGAATTTTTAGGTGACTAGAGAGAGATCTTCAAATCTTATCATTTGTTTGTATAGACTATAGAGTATAGAGATAGAGAGGGTGGTGATGATGGAGGGTACAAGTTTGAGAAAATTGGTAGTGAGCATAGTAATAGTGATGATGATGGTGGAATTAACAAAAGCTGAATTGCATTACGTTGGAGGTAATAAGGCTGGTTGGACACCAAACACCAACTTCTCGGAGTGGACAAGTCATGAGAAATTTCTAGTTGGGGACTGGCTTTGTATGCTCTCTCTCTCTCTCTCTCTCTCTCTCTTAATGTCTTTTTTTTATGAGCTGTTTGGGTGATGAGAAAGTGTTAGGAAAAAGTGGATATCATATTTTAATCGTTGGTTTTGCTTGTTCATTATTTCTTCTCTTTTTTTCTTTTGAGTTAATTATACCATTTTTTTTTCTCCCTTGATGAAATCCATGTTCTTTTGACTGAAGGATTAATATTTCCACTAACTTTGATTTTTAATTTCAAGATATGATTTCGTTATTTTTACCAGTTATAATGCCTGTACCTTATTTCTTGAAAATGTATTGAGGGGAAAGCATTCGATTTGATAGAGTTCCTCCAAGACTCTTTTGTTGCTTTCAAGTTGTTATGATTCATAGGTATAACTTAACTAGTAATTTTTTCTCTAATAATGAAATGGATGGTGAGGTCATAGCCTTATCGGTTCAAGATCTATTGGGTGTGTGTGTAATTTACAATAATAATAACAATTGCATCCAAGTCTTAATCTGAAAATTTTGAGGTCAACTATAGATTCTTCACAATCAAATAAAGTTTACTTCTTAAATTAACATTATTTTGTTGTCTCTTCTCTACTTTTTTACCGGTGTATTAATCATTATTTTTTGAATATGACCAAACTATCTTAAGAGGTTCTCGCTTATCTTTTTATCAATGAGGATCTGTCTTATCTTTAAGCGAATTTCCTTATTTACGTTACTTTCATTATAATGATTTTATAATTGTTTTTATGTGTATTATAGCTCTACAAACTGCATCTAATGGCGTAACATAGTAAGAAGGAGAAGAATATATATATTTTTAAACAGAACGAGAACATGATAACAAAGGAATAGAAGAATATGATGATGATGATGATTTTGTATGCATGTCTGATTTTAAACAGGAGAGAGGGGGGAGGGGGGGGGGGGGGGGTGGGGGGTGCAATTCAAACAGGCAACGCACAAATGCATTATGGGGAAGGTATATTTGATGGATTTCTCCAACTCCTATTCTTGCTTTTCCACAAGCTTTTCACTTTTTCACTTATTTCTTTCTTTCAACAAGCTTTTCGCTACTCACTTATAATGGGTCATAGCTATAGATTAATTATCACTTCCTTCTTTCACAATAATGAAATGGATGATGGGTCATAGTTTTAAAATTCGTTTTGTACATTTGTAACTTAACAAAAAAAATAAGAGGAAAAAAAACTTTTTATGATTAGTACATTGTTGAATCTCAAAATCCCACATTTTGTGCTTTAGATAAGATTGGAGGTTATTTGTGGTCCTTAAATATTGGGAAGCGATTCAGTTATAATGAGACTGATAAAATGCTTAAATTTCTCTGCCAAATACAGACATGTGTATTGGTTTTTAATATCTGTTTTTCTTTTTTTAATAAAAATTCAACTGTTGAAGTATATTATCTTTGAATAAGGGACTTGAATTCAAATTCCTGTAAAATATATAATATAAAATAAAATAAACAATTGGTGTTTTGACTGGATGGTAAGAAAACAATCATATAACGGAAGTCACAGGTTCATTCATATTGTATGTAAAAAAAAAAAAAAAAAAAAGAACAACAAACACGCGAGTTAAATCTGAGTCTCTGAATTTATAATCTGCATGGCCCTGATATTGTCCTCATCTTTATTTTGCTTTTCTCTGTTCTTTTCTAAATTATCGTGTTGCCTTCTTCAGTTTTTGGATTCAACAAGGCACTGTATACTGTATTTGAGGTGAATGAGACCAGCTATGAGAAGTGCATTGTGGAGGACTTCATAAAGAACATAACAAAGGGTGGACGTGATGTATTTGAGCTAACTGAGGCAAAGAAATATTACTTCATTTGCAAAGACTACTGCTTTGGGGGAATGAAAGTTGCCATCAATGTCCAAGATATCCCAGCTCCAGCACCTGCCCCAGATAAAAATGCTTCTCCATCAAATCACAGCATTCAAGTTACCCCAGTTATGGTGCTTGCCATTGCTATGATTTGGGCTTTCCTCTTCAAGTATTATTAGCTAGTGAAAATAGACCAGACGAATTGGTTTGTATGATTACAAAATCAAAAGGATTTTCAGTAGGTATTTTTGTTATTATTAAACCATGGAGTTGTGGATTGTATTAATTTCAGTCTAGGTGTTATCATTATAAGCTTTTGATCAAATGAAAGGTTCTTGATTGCCTATGATGTCCAGTTATATTACTCTTTTTATAAGAGTGAAAAGAATAGTCAACCAAACCAATTTAGAAGAAAGTTTCTACAATCCATTATGTGACTACTCAAAAGACTATTCACTTTTAATTTATAGTCATGTGACTTGTTTGATGATTTAATGAATCATGTGATATAATACACGTGAATGGTATTATAAATCATTACTTAATGGGTTAAAGAAAGATTCCTCCAACTGAGTTTGTAGGAAAACTGTCTTATAATTACTAATTACTACTTAAAGCCCTTTCTGCATTACTTGTTGCTGCCTCAGTGGCAACTTAATCATTTCTGAATGCTTGTATGGCAACTTTGTGGATCATGATACCCCTGCAACTGAAACATAAGTATAATGTGGTGTTTCATGTCAGTTATAAAATCGTTCTATTAATTAGAGAGAAGCATATGCAATTGATGTTTGATGGGGATCTAAATTACAACAAATATTGTTCTCATTTTGGTCAAGCAGAGTTAAGGTTATTGCACTGGGAAAAGACAAAAGGCATTCTATAATAGATCAATAAGCTATATACACACAAAAAATTTCACAACTATTAAAATTGCATGTTGTGGTTGACGCTAAAAAAGTGGTGTTAGTAGTGAACCCATGTGATATTGATGTTGCTCCAATCAATTACGTAAGTAGCCGTGCAAAAGATGGTAACAATTTTGTCTCCCTAACATTACTCATTAATCATTATAGATTTGTGGCTAGTAGTCTTTTCCAGCAAATGTGAGGACCTGCAGATGATAAACATAACAGAATGTTCCAACGCTCAATCCCAAGCCCCCTCATACACACTAACCCGACAAAACTTATTATATTGATTCCCAACAAAATGCTTTATTTGCAAAAATAAGCTTGATATATTTTCAAACCCTGATGTAGTATAGTTTCAGACTTATTTTTTTAGCATCTTAACTGGGGTTAGGGGATTCAAACCCTAGACATCTAGATTGTAAACACTAGGAAATATCAATACACCAAATGGTCATTGGCAATTGGTGGCTAAAAGGGTATTCTGATGTTTCCCACAGAGTAAACATACAAGAAACGAATCCATAATTCTCCTAGCCATGAAAGTTACAATAATAGGAAAAAATAATTGGAAGGCACTTCAAGAAAAATAATTGGATTTTTGGTGAGAGGATCAGAGGAGGATTAGGTTCATAGAGTAATCATAAAATATCTTTGCAAAAGAAAACGAAAAGGTGAAAAATAAAAAAGGTTTTAACATGCAGATTCTTGGATCAACCTTTTAACGCACAGTAGGTGATTGGTTCAATAATATCTTGAATTCAGGGGAGTTACCACAGTTCCTCAACTAGAGATGCTCATTAATATCTCCAATATTAAAGTAGGTCTTTTCTCCACACAAGAGTACTCACAGAGGTAGGCAACAGAAATATGACAGTACCTCCAATGGCACAAAATGCTAAGATAAGATCATATCCATGCATCAATAAAATAGTCAATGGAAATTCCACATTTATTTGATAAAGCATATGAGTTTCAACTATATGAAGCCCTTTATATAAAGTGTTGAATAGCATAAATTACATAAGGAAAATTGCATAATTGAAGTTACTTCAGAAATACAGATGAACCAAATTTTGGAAACTAAACAATGTGCTTCAATGCAATTTCAAGTTCAAAGATCTTCTGTCTTCACGGGAATCCATCTATTTTTTGAAGTAGCGTCTTTCTGGGAACGTGAAAGGAAACCAAGAACATAGCCTACAAAAGCCACAAGCACTAACATGATCACTCCCTCAACCAACAATGAAGATTTGGACCGAGCCGCCTTGCTCCCGGCACCGGCACTAGCCCCACTGCCACTGAGAACTTGTCCAGATGCTAGAATCTCCACCATATCATGCACTTCTCCATCATGGTTTCCTACATAAGAAAGCTGAAGCTTCTCCTTTGTAGCAACCAATCTAGTGTACCCAAACACACCCCCGCGGTACAAAGAGCGCTTTGGTTGTGGGAAGATTGGATCATTTGGGTGGTCAGGTCTAGGCTCCCAGGTGGATTGCGCGTCCTGTCCTCCCATCCCAATAACAATATGGACTGGAAATGCCTCCCAATCCTCCCCATCCAGACCCATGCTTCCACAAGTAAAGTTATTCATTGGACAAAACCTCTCATATCTATGGACATGACCCCACAAAGCAAGGGTGACCTTGTTTTTCACAAACAAAGGTTCCAAGTGCTCAAGCATCTTCTCCCTCAATGGGGCTTCTCTAGTTTCATTGCTTGTTGTATACATCGGCCGGTGCCCTTGGACTACCACAAAAGGGGTTTTATTTCTATTAACTGACTCCAAATCATGCTTTAAGAAACTATATTGGCTGCTCCCTGGAAGGAAATTGGTCTCAGTTGACAAGTATACAAAATGTACTGCCCCCATATCAAATGAGTAGTAAAGGTTCCTAGTGTCCAGGGCTCGGGTTCCAGTTGGCTCTAAAGAGTTTCCAGGCATTCTGAACCTAAAGCTGAAGGGTACACCGCATTCACCACCCCCATCATTTCCATAAATTCCCGCAGACCACTCAGGTCTCCAAGGCTGTGAAGGCCAGTTATACTCATGATTACCAATGCATACATGTTATGCTACTTTGGATGCAACAGGTTCAATCTGAGTAAAAAAATGATCCCACAACCATGAATATCCTCTTGCATAGCTGATGTCCCCAATATGTGAGATAAACGCTGGCTTGTCACCCAAAGCCTCAATATCACGGAGTATCCACTTGATGGTCGCTATGCTTTCTTCTTCTGTACGGAGAAAGGTAAGAGTATGGTGTTGCAGTTCCCATGTCACCGAACAGAAAAGCTATTGTTTCATCAGAGTCCTCATTCCTTGACACAAAGCTGCGAGTTGAAGTCCAACCTCCAGCATCACTTCCAACCTATCATAGAGAAGAACAACAACCAAGCCTTAGTCAAACATTTTGGGGTCAACTAATTTATAATAAAGTGACTCTAGTTTAAATAATCTTTAAAATTACTCTAGATGTCTTATTTCTTTGGGCTCGGGGCCAACTATGTACAAAATATATGACATTAAGCACAAGCACAGCCATTGTTATATTCAAACCATGCAATGTCGGGCAAAAATAGTTTCTCATATGAGTTCCCTTTATCAAGTTTAATCATACAACTAATTAGACATTATATACATATAAACAAATAATCAAGCCAGTAGTTTATAAAAACACTTTTTTGTAACTATGGATCACCATGAAATCTATAGACACTTAAACTAAGACATTCATTGGATGCTTTTCTTAGACATGATCATGCAAATGAGATTCAAATGATTACAAGGACACATGGAAGAAAATGCTATAATAAAATCCAAACTATTGTGAAATATTATGAATTGAACGATAGTACAACTACAACAAAATTTACCACACAAGCCTTACAAACTAATGCGCCTAACTTTTCAACACAAAACCAAAAGAATGATTCTACATCTACTACAAAATTTACCGCATAATATTAGAAACAATTACTCCTTTTTATATATGAAACAAAAAAGTAATTCATAAATGAGCAAAACTTTGGTACAAATTAGGTTTTCCAATTGAATTCAACCACATAGCTTTATTAACCCCTACAACAAAAGTAGTGCTATCTTTTCTAAAGACGATTAAATTCAACCATATTCATTTGTCAATGAAACCAAATTGTTAGGTTAATGAGTACCAAAGTGCATTATTGGTTAGAGTTGATTTTTTTTTTTAATTTTTTTTTTACTGCAATCGATCAATGTTTCTAGGAAGTCACACAACATTCTACTCAAATGGCCATTTATTTATTAGCTTTTGCTACTTCAACCTATTAACAAAAGCCATTTATTCATTATGTTCTTGATAACTTGATGTGACATGGATCACATTTATTGTCATATCAGTTTGTAAGTCAATTTTGTTTCGTTTATAACAAAATTGATAGTAGCTTTTGGTCAAGTTATTGAGTCACAATCATTTTGATCAATCTAAATTCTAAAGTATCAAAATTTGCAATTAACAATGTTCCAAAACTAATGACAAATTACAAATATCATTTACTAAACTAAAAACCCAATTAAACAAAAAATTAACTGATAATAATACCTGACTCCTTTCTTCAAATTCTTCATAACCCCATCATGAATCCAACCCGGGTCTCTCCACCCGACACTCAAATTCGTCGGCTCGTCGCACACTTGCCACCGTCACACAGTCGAGCTTACCCTCTCTCACCCCAAACCTCACTCCCCTCTCCTTAGGATCCCTCGTCAAGAGCATCACTCTCATCTCATCCACATTCTCCGTGAACCCTAGATGGATCTGCTCTGACACTGACTTGACCCGAACTCGACTTCCACCGACTTCGCCAACAAATGGGCCGTGCTCGGCAACGGATTGTGCTCTTGGTTGAGTTTTTTCGGGTCGATTTTAGACTCGCCCCATTGGAAGACTTGGAAGGAGAAGTTGGATTGGAGGTTGATGAGAGGGAGTGAAATGGAGCCCGATCGGGATTGCCACTTGGTGGAGGAGTTAAGGAACACATAGCCGATGAAGTTCTCGTGAGCGGAGTCCGGGGGAGAGTAGATGCCAAGCCAGTCGAGCTTGGATGGTGAGGCGATTCTGGACCATTAGGTTCGGACCGGGTTGCCCGATTTGGCTAAAACGGTTGGGGTTACAGAGAGAGAGACTTTGGATTGGGTTGACGGGTTAAAGCGGCAAATTTCAAATCACAACTAGACAATTTAAATTTCGGTCAAACTATAGACGGGTAAATTGTAATTTGCCTAAAAATAAATAAATAAACAAAAGAAACCGGTGAGTCATTATAAAGTAAGAGTAGATGCCGAGCCAGTCGAGCTTGGATGGTGAGGCGATTCTGGACCATTGGGTTTGGACCGAGTAGCCCGATTTGGCTAAAACGGTTAGGGTTACAGAGAGAGAGAGAGACTTTGGATTGGGTTGACGAGTTAAAGCGGAAAATTTCAAATCACAATTAGACAATTTAAATTTCAGTCAAACTATAGACGCGTAAATTGTAATTTGCCTAAAAATAAATAAATAAATAAAAGAAACTGGTGAGTCATGATAAAGTAAGCAAAAAAAAAAAAAAAAGTTAGAACATGGCCTTGAGGGAAATATAAAGTGGACCGAAAAGTTTTTATTTATTTTTATTTTTTTTAACATTTTAATTTTTGGATAAGTTTGTTTTAAAGACATGGATTAGTAGGAAAGTGTCTTATTTTTTAGACATTTTACGTGAAATTTGAGATATATTTTTGGATTCAGATCTTCTAGATTTCCTAGGGTACTCTACCAATAGATTTCCTTAAATCCTAACAACTCTTTTATGATTTAAGAGTCTAGATTCTGCCATGTCAGCATTCCACTATCAATACTCTTAAAATAATGTTATAAACAAAACAATTTAGATTATTGTTAGTAGAATGCTGATATGACAAAATCTAGACCATTAAATCATTAAAGAATGGTTAAGATTTAAGGAAATCTATTTGGTAGAGTACCCTAAGAAATTTAGAGAATCTAAATTACCAGATGGTCTTATAAAATTTAAAAGGTGAAAAATCACTTTACTCTCGTTTATTTAATTACTTAAACAAATCACATGATCATCTAGTTAAAGTTAAAAGAATATTTGTATAAAATTTAAAATATTAGATTTGGAGTCATATTTAATATAATTACATAGGAATTAGGAAACAAATGATCTATTTCTTAATTAAAATAATCTATTAATTTCAGACTATTGGTTAACGATTGCAAACCATAATCTGTGAAAAAAAAATGCCTTATCCACAAAAATTGCCTTATCCACAAAAATAATTAAGAGGTTGTGTAACACTTTGGAAGTCGTGATCTAATCAAATTATAGAAACTAATATGTAACCTGTGTGTGAATTGTAGTGGTGTTATTGATATTAGCTTGGGTTATAAAACATAGAACAAGACTTATGTATAGTACTTAGGTATTGTTCCTTAAGTTTCCCTTTTAAAATTCTACTATGTGGATGTTTTCTTATGAGATGGAAGTGTATTTTTTAATTAAGTAACTACATGACTGAATTTTAAGAGAGAAATCTAAGAAGCAGCACTTAAGGTACTGTACCTAAGTTTTATCCTAAAATAGTTTGACCAAAACATTTGGAGGTATTAAAATAGTTTTTTCTTGCAATTTTCATTATATTAGTTATGCCAAGTTTCTCATTACACTGCTATTATGTATATAATTTTAAAAATTACTATTAGATATTACATATATAATATCAATTCACAATCATTTTTTGCGAAATTCTACTAAATACAATACAAAATAAAATAATAAATTGGCCCAATAGTATCTCCTAAATTGAATGGGGATAGGTGCATGAGATTGTTTAGCTCAATTACAATTTGTTACGTTCAAGATTCTGGCATACAGCTGAATAGAAACAGTATAAAAGATATGCTTATTAGTTTAGAGAAAAAATAATAGAAAAAATTTAAAGAATTTTATTTGTATGGAAAGCTAATAAAAGCAAAATTCAATTTTGAATCTAATTAGTAATGGACTATATATAGTTATAGTGTGTGTGTATATATTAGGTTTTTTATGGTTTATTTATATTGAATTCTTCGTTTTCTACATTGAATTAACCTACGTGGTACCAAATTTTTTTAAAAAAACTTACATTAGATGAGATACGTAGCGCAAAATTAAGCTCTAATTGAATTCTAATTTTTACATTGAATTAACTAACTTAACACAAAAATTTATAAACTTCGATTAGATGGGACATGTGACGCAAAATTAGAGTCTAATTGAATTCCAAATTGAAATCTTGTTAGATTTTCTCTTAGCTTAATTCAAATTAGAATTCCAAATTAGAGTTCCAATTTTGCACCATGTGTCTTAAATTATATATTTTGAAAGAGTTTTATTTCTTAATTTTAAAATCAAATGTAGAACCACATCATAAATATTCATTCAAGTGAGTTATTAAGTATAAAAACCAAAAAGTCTAGAATAAATAAATATTAAAAAAAAAGTGCTTCACAATAAATTAAAAAAAAAAAAAACCGTGGACTTTCATATTTTTTAAGTTTTTAAATTTTTGTGTCCAGTGAGTTAATTTAATATAAAAATTGGATTTCAATTAGAGTTTAATTGCACGACATATCTCATCTATGGGAGGGAGATTTGTCTCAGACCCCAACAAAGGAATTGTTCGCTTTGGGAATGGGCCGAGGAGATCGATGCCACCCTCACGAATTTGATCTATCCCACATCGGGGAGAGACGCCTCCTATACATGCCTTATAGGCTTGAGCCTAAGACACATGTGTACCACTATTACACATGTGGAGCAAGTCTCAAAAACTGCCATATGCTTATACATAGTGTTGGAAATAAAGGAGAGATAATATCTGAATTTTCCTTGGAAATTACACAATTTGATTTTACCAAAAGAGGTGGCAGAGATGAGGTGTGGACCAAGTCACTGTCTTGAGACAAATCGTGCCGTCTACGGTATATCCGATATAGTTAGACAAATAGTTTCTGCACGTTGCTCCCAGGATACAGCAGCCCAGCCACCTTTACTGATTATCTCTGCGAGCCTACACTGCTCGTAGGATATAAGCTCTCTATAGTACTTTCTTTTCCCAGAAAATTTTGTAAAAGATAGAATATTTTTGTGAGTAGTAAAAAGCTATAGATGATAAGTGTTTAGGACAATAAAAAATTGTTTTTGAAAGATTTTCAGCTTTGTAATTCAAAAATAATGTGTGTCTACCACCTTTATTTCTTTCCATATATATATATATATATATATATATATATATATATATATAGCCGGACCTTTAACTTGTCCTTAGCCAAAAAATCAAAAAGATTTGATATCAATTAAATGGTCATAAAGGTTTTTTTTTTTTTCCTCAAAAAAAAAAAAAAAAAAAAAATATATATATATATATATATATATATATATATATATATATATATATATATATATATATATATATATATATATAAACCGGTCAAACTATTTGCCAAAGTGTATGTTGAGGTGAGGTAAGTTAGTAGACAAATCAAGTTTGTCTTGTAGTGTAATAACTTATAATGCCATTAAAACAAAATTTACAGCCCCTAATGTGGCTGTGTTTAAGCTGTCAAATAATGCTTTTCTTTGAAACTTTGACTATACACCATAATTACAACCAAGAATGGAAAGTAATATATAATGCTATAACCCATCAATAGTAAATTATATAAATATATAGTTGTACAATATCTGATACTTTCTATCTATAACGTTGCTATTAAATATATTAAAAGAAACGTTTTAAAGAAAAAGTTTATAAAGGGAAGTATACTAAAAGTTGGCAATATATGGTATTAAAATTCACATTAATCTTTAGAGATTTCCTAATTAAAACCATTGACAATAGCTATTCAAATTTTGAATTATATTTGAATTTTCAAAATTTAGCAATCAACGTATCTAACATTAAGGGATAATTGATTTCCTCAATTCACATAAATGAGTATTAAAATAAATATGATATTTTTTATAAAAATATCCAACACGTAGTGCACTCGGGTGGCATCGGCCTTAAAGGTCTAGTCCCGGGGAAGGTGGGGGTTTCCCCTTAGAGGTGTAGTAGTGGTACACATGTGTCTTAGGCTCAAGCTTATAAGGCATGTGTGGGAGGCGTCTTTCCCCGATGTGGGATTGAGCAAATTCGTGAGGGTGGCATCGGTCTCCTTGGCCCATTCTCAAAGCGAACAATTCCTTTGTTGGGGTTTGAGACAAATCTCCCTCCCACACCATCTAATCTTTAAAAAAAATAAATTAAATTTTTGTGCCGAAAAGTTAATATAGTGTAGAAAATGAGGAGTTCAATATAAATAAACCAAGGTAATATATGTATTAAAATCAAATCTTAGAGAAAAATTGATTAGAATCAAAATTAGATTTTGCCTTTGTTAGCTTTTTATACAAATTAAATTATTTAATTTTTTTTTGGAACTTATGGGTATATTTTATATTGTTTCTATTTAGATATCTTATATGTGAAGATCTTGAACATAAAAAACTGTAATTGAGCTAAACGATCACATGCACCTATCCCCATTCAATTTAGGAGATATAGATATTATTGAACCAATTTATTCTTTTATTTTATATTTTATTTAGTAGAATTTTGCAGTCAATGATAGTGAATTGATATTATATATATAGTGCCCAATAGTGATTTTCAAAATTATATATATAACAACAGTGTAATTAAAAATTTGGAGTAACCAATATCATTAAAATTGCAAGGAAGAATCATTTTAGTACCTCCAAATATCTTGGTCGAACTAATGTCCTATATATTTAATAACCCAAACTAACATCAGTTGTACCACTACAATTTATCATTCATGTGTATAAGTACAAGTTACATACTAGTTAGAATAATAATAAATGAATATTTCTTTTTCTTTTTATTCTTTCTTTCCTTTTGTAATGGAAACAAATTTCATAATTGTCTGGTTTAGTAGAGCTATAAACTTACATTCTTTTCTGAGTATCCAAAAAACAGAACTCAAATTCAATTTTGAAGATATTTTCCATTCTTTTTGCTTAGGAAACTATATATATACCAATAAAATTCTTGTGTATTCCAGTTGCATTCTCATCCCTTGTCAATGAAACATTTCTGAAGCCTTTTTAGTAAGTCGAATTTAGATCAACTATTAACAAAAATTGAATTGTTTTCACTTTTATTTTGCTTCATGCTAAATCACAAGAGCTACTTAGTACTCAATCTTTTATATCTAATCAGATTGAAATGCCAATTCTATAACCAGCATATAATCTTTTTTAGACTGTAGCAAAATTATTCAACATTTGATGCATTAGGCATATGCTCGTTGCCTACTCCCTGCATCTCTAATGTGAGCAAGAAAGCAAGGAGGGGACCTCGAAAATGCTCAAAATCTTTTTTTAATTTTTTTATTTATCATTATGTAAAACTCATGTTTCTTGTTATTTGGTGAGAGTGCAAATAATTTACTTTCATAATTACCCTTAAGGTATTATTATTTGTTACATAATGGACGGCCTTTCTCTAAATAGGTATACATCCATATGTAATATTTTAATTACAACTTATTGGGGGGATTTGGCTTAGGGGTAACAACTAAGATAAGTTTTTTGTATGAGAGAAAATGATATCATTCATTTTTTAACTCATTGATATGTCAAATTCCTTCAACTTTGAAAATGTGTACACTATTAGGAGTCTTTTTATTTTTTTATTTTTTTTTGAGGAAACACCATTAGAAGATTTTAATCATATTAGTGTTTTAACAAGTCTTTGATCATTGTTTGGAACTTTGAAAGACTTCGAAAATTTAAGTCTCAAAATTTTTTTTTTTCTTTGTCCGCTATAGTTTTCGAATTTTGGACTATATAAGAATTGTTTGATGCAAATTGCAAAGTTATAGACAAAATATGTGGAAACTCATTAACATGTAATAATCATGTTATCTAAATAATTTTTATGTCATTCATATGTTAGATTCCTTTCAACCATGAAAACGTGCGACACTATTACAAGTCCTTTTTTGTTGTTGAGGGAAACACCATTAGAAGAAATTAGAAAACTTTAATCATATTAGAGTTTCAAGTTTCGACAAGTCTTTGATCATTGAATTATTAATTAAAGCATTATAATTTACGCACATGCCAAATGCACAAATAAAAATAGCCAGTAAGCAATTGGTTTAAAGGGAAGTTTACATTACCAGAGTCAAAGCACTTATGAAAAACACCCTTAGGAATATTGTATCTAAGATCATTGTAATAGCAGAAAAATTTCTTAATAATCTCAGCAAAAAAAAAAAAAAAAATCTTTATAAAAGTTGAACATAAAATGATAACTTCTAGAGGGTCCAATTTAGTAATGGTATAGTCATGCATTTTTGGATTGCTCTTTCGTAACATGGACTAGCTTTTTCTAAATAGGCATACATACATTTTTAATAGTTTAATAATTTACTAAGGGGAGAGAACTTATGGGGAAGACAGAGTTTTCCAAAATAACAAGTAAGAAAAGTTTAATTAGTAGCTTTATCTCTTAATTTTTTTTTTTTTTTTTTTTTTTTTTTTTTTGGGAGAAAATAATTGCAGCTTTTTTTAAGTCATTGATATGCCAGATACCTTTAATCATGAAAATGAATGACACCACTAGAAGTCTTTAATCTTGTTAACATCTCACCAAGTCTTTTTTCACTGTTCAAAACTTCCAAAGTCTTTTGGTTATTGTTTGAAAATTTCAAAAACTTGAAAAGTTATAGTCTTAAAATTTTGGACTATATAATAATTGTTTGATGTAGATTGCATAATTGATAACTAAGTGTATGGAAATTACCAAATGTGTAGCAATCATGATATTCGAGTTAGTTGTACATCATGATATTCGAGTCAGTTTTACATCATCCATTACTTTTTCTCAAATAAAATAAAAATAAAAATGGATTGTAATTACATATCTAGTTTTCTACCCATTCACATCCCATGTAATGATCAAGAAATTTTATTTTTATATAAACAAGTTTAAACTCCAAATTACATCCTCCAACTTTAACTTATTTTCAAATTAGTCATTTAAGTTTTTTTTTTTCCAATCCCTAACTTAAATATGTTTTCAGTTTAGTCATTTTGTCAATATTTTCCGATCTTGCTATTAGTTTAATATGGTCCAATGTGGATTAGATGGAAGGAATATAATGAAAACAAATGAAAGTTAAAGGATTGAAATGATAAAGAGTAAAATTTAAAGAATCAAATTAAAAATTAAGTCAAAGTTAGAAGTGTAATTTTTAATTTAGCCTTCATTTAATAAGTATTAATAAATAAAAAGTCAATTAGAAACCTTCTATAGTAGAATATATATATTAATTAAAATTTGTTCAAGGAAATTTAATGAAACCTAAATTAAAATTGATTTAGTGTTAGGTTGCTTTATATATATATATATATATATATATATATATATATATATTTATATCCAATTAGATTTCAAACCGGAATTCAATTAGAGTATAATTTTGCGTCATATGTCCCATCTAATCTAAGTTATTAGAGTATAATTTTGCGTCATATGTCCCATCTAATCTAAGTTTTTAAACTTTTGTGCCATGTTAATTAATTCAATCTAAAAATTGAAATTCAATTAGTGTTTAATTTTGCCCCACATGTCTCATTTAATGTAATTTTTTTAAATTTTTGTGCCAAATGAATTAAATCAATGCAGAAAAATGAGGAGTTCAATATAAATAAACCATAAAAAACCTAATCACATATATATACCATGACTATATATAGTCCATTGCTAACTAGGTAATATATATATATTTATATCCAATTAGATTTCAAACCGGAATTCAATTAGAGTATAATTTTGCGTCATATGTCCCATCTAATCTAAGTTTTTAAACTTTTGTGCCATGTTAATTAATTCAATCTAAAAATTGAAATTCAATTAGTGTTTAATTTTGCCCCACATGTCTCATTTAATGTAATTTTTTTTAATTTTTGTGCCAAATGAATTAAATCAATGCAGAAAAATGAGGAGTTCAATATAAATAAACCATAAAAAACCTAATCACATATATATACCATGACTATATATAGTCCATTACTAACTAGGTAATATATATATATATTTATATATAACCAATACTTAGAGAAAATTTGTTTAGATTCAAAATTGAATTTTGCTTTTGATAGTTTTCCAGACAAATTAAATTATTTATATTTTTATTGTTATTTTTTCTTTGAACTAATGAGCATATTTTTTATACTGTTTCTATTTAGATATTTTGTATGCCTGGATCTTGAACGTAACAAATTATAATTGAGCTGAACGATCCCATACACATATTACCATTCAATTTAGGAGATACTATTGGATCCAATTTATTCTTTTATTTTTGTGTTGTATTTAGTAGAATTTTACGAATAGTACTTGTGAATTGATATTGTATATGTAGTATAGCATTCAATAGTGATTTTTAAAATTATATATATATATATATATATATATATATATATATATATATATATATATATAATAGTAGTGTAATGAGAAACTTGACGTAGCCAATATCATGAAAATTGCAAGAAAAAACTATTTTAGTACCTCCAAATCTTTTGATCGAACTAATATTCTATATGTACATTTTTAGACCCCTTAACACAAGTTGTTTAACCTAGTTATTTAGTCAAGTGATTACTTATAGATATATTATTTAGATCTAGGTTAACACAATAAAATCATATCATGTAAATAATGCGAAAATATAAAGAACATAACGATATGATAATCTAGGAAAACCTAATAGGTAAAAAACTTGGGGAGGATTTAACCTAACTATCCTCAAGGTAAAATGCAAATTCACTATGAAAGAATTGAAGTTTGTACAATAGAACTTAGACCACTAACATCCTATTGCTACCTCGAATAGAAAACTTACTACTACGACCACGTGACAGCTCTGAGTCCATGGACTACTTCTTTCCTTGATCTACTGCAACCGCAAATTCTCCTATTTGTGACTTTGAGACTCCACTCAAAAGTTTCAGATCTTCTTTAATTTCTTTAAGCAGCAACTGAAGAGATCAGCAAGCTCTTGACATGAATCTTGATCTTGATAACCCTAAGTGTGTGTATGAAGATAAACACCTCTAGATTTCACAAAAGATTCAACACACAACCACCAAAAGACCTCTAAAACATAGCTAGGGTTTTTCCTTTTATACATGGAGTAAAACACAAAACCTTACACGTCAAACGGGCCTGGACTGAATTGGAAATTCTGCAGAAAAATAAATTTTCCTGAGGTTCGATTGATCGAGCCTAATTTTTGATTGATCGAGCCTTGCAGATTTTTTCCAAAAAAATTCTACAATCACTCGATTCCAATTTTACAAATAAACACACTTTAAAAGCCTAAACTAGACTCTATGTTTTGATCATGGTTTGCCAACATAATACAAATTGAAGTTCTAATACATTTAGTTCCTAAAGTCTAAGAACCTAACACTATATGTTTTATAACCCAAGCTAACATCAATAGCACCATTACAATTCATCATTCCTATGCGTAAGCACAGGTTACAGACTAACTAGATATAACTATCAATGGACATTACGGATATCAATCTTCCCTCTTCCGTTATAACTATCGAATTAAAAAACACAAACAAACTTCAAAATGTGTGGTACTATTAGAGAAGACTTTAATCCTAATAATGTTGCAATGATTCTTTGGTTGGTGTTCGTAAAATAAATTTAGATTTGGAAAGTAATGGCCACGTGGTACCACTATCGACTAGCGTGACATTTGAGCTATATAATTGTTTGATGATACACAACTACTCTTTTCAAGTCATTGATTCTATGTGTTTCCAACAACAACCAAAAAAAAAAAAAAAAAAAAAAAACATTGATTCTCTAAACTCATTCAAACTTGAAAACTTGTATTAAAGAGGAATATACTTCAAAACTTGTGCCAAGATTTTTGTAGCACAATTAGTTGACACCTCCTGGTATCAGTGGTATCTCCATGATTCAAAGCCTCCCTCATTTGTTATAACTATTGAATTATCCAAAAAAACTTCAAAACATGTGGTTCTGTTAGAAGACTTTAATCCTAATTACATTGAATATGTCTTTGGTTAAAGTTTAGAAATTCAATTTAGACTTGCAAAGTAATGGTATCATGGTTTAGCTATTGACTAGCATCACTTTTAGACTATATAACTATTTGCTAAAGATTCATGCTAGATTGAACTAGGAGAAATTGTGTTAATTATCCTGGTAAGTTTCAAATTAGTGTTTTAATAAGATATCTATGGTGAGCCAAACACAATACTTTCTTTGAATGGAGAAAACTAACACTAGTCTCACTCTTCTTCCAGTAGTTTTTCGTAATGAATTAATTTCTAACCTGTTCAACCCAGCGGGAGACCATAACCACGATTATCAGCCACAACACAATTCAAATCCCTAGTGTTAGCGTACTTTATGGGTTGGGGGCTTTAATTTTCTTTACCTTATTAGCTCTCATTATCTTAGAAAAGACTTTAAGCCAGTAAAATGTTTCAAAAAGTCTTTGGCCCATGACATGGAAAATTAAGGTCTCGTGTCTCCTCAAAAAGACAAAATTAAAATCTTGTGGGTCTCTCTATTAACTAGCGTGAATTGTGGTCTGTGGAGCTATTGTCACTTGTCAAAGACATGGAAAATTTCTTAATAATCTCAGAAAAAAAAAAAAAAAAATCTTAATAAAAGTTGAGCATAAAATGATAACGTCTAGAGGGTCCAATTTAGTAATGGTATAGTCATGAATTTTTGGATTGCTCTTTCGTAACATGGACTAGCTTTTTCTAAATATGCATACATACATTTGTAATATTTTAATAATTCACTAGGGGGAGTGGACTTATGGGGAAGACAGAGTTTTCCTAAATAACAAGATAACAATTATTTTGTGGGAGAAAATAATTGTAACTCTTTTTAAGTCATTGATAGGCTAGATACCTTTAATCATGAAAACGAATGACACCATTTGAAGTCTTTAATCTTGTTAACATCTCACCAAGTCTTTGTTCATTGTTCAAAACTTCCAAAGTCTTTTGGTTATTGTTTGAAAATTTCAAAAACTTGGAAAGTTATAATCTTAAAATTTTACACTATATAATAATTGTTTGATGTAGATTGCATAATTGATAACTAAGTGTATGGCAATTATCAAATGTGTAGCAATCATGATTGTTAGGTTCTAAAGACTTAGGTATTTATGTATTTAGAACTCTAATGTGTATTGTTGGCAAACCATGACCAAAACAATGTGTTTAGAAGTGTTTTCGTCTTGCTCAAAGTTGTGTATTTTGTGTAAAGTTGGAATCGAGCTAATGCAGAAAGAATTATGCATTTCGGCCTAGCTCGATCGATTGAAGCTTAGGCTCGATCGATCGAATCTCGGGCAAAATGTTTTTTTTCTGTAGATTTCCAACTCAGCCCTAGTTGTTTAAAATGTTTTAAGGTTTTCTAATTTGTCCTAAGTATAAAAGGCAAACCCTAGCCACGTTTTAGTGTTACTCATATTACTGTTTGTGTAAATCTCTTGTGAGATCTAGAGGAGTTTTCCTTTACACAAACTTAGGGTTTTCAAGGAGAAGATATTTTCTACACCTTGATGATCAACTTGGTTGCTGCCATTGAAGCTTAAAGAAAACACAAGCGGGTGTGCTTGTATTTGGTGGTGAATCCAAGAAAGAAGGAGTCCGTGGATTCGGAGCTTGCATGTGGTCGTGTCAGTAAGTTCTACTGGTGGGTAGCAATAAGAAGTCGAGCGTGGGGGCTTGTAAGTCTTATTGTATGAACTTTGATTCTTTCAAAGATAGTGGATTCTAGTTTATCTTGAGGATAGCTAGGTCAAATCCTCCCCAGGTTTTTATCGGTTTGGTTTCCTGGGTGATCATATCTTGTGTTATTTATCTTTCCGCTGCTTTGCATGATATGATCTTTGTAATTGTGATAACCTAGATTTGTTAAATTGGACTAAGTAACAATTTGGCTAATTACTTAGGTTAAATCAATTGTGTTTTAAGGGGTCTAAAAACTATCAATGATATCTGAGTTAGTTTTACATCATCCATTACTTTTACTCAAATAAAATAAAAATAAAAATGGATTGTAATTACATATCTAGTTTTCTACCCATTCACATCCCATGTAATGATCAAGAAATTTTATTTTTATATAAACAAGTTTAAACTCCAAATTACATCCTACAACTTTAACTTATTTTCAAATTAGTCATTTAAGTTTTTTTTTTTTTTTCAATCCTTAACTTAAATATGTTTTTAGTTTAGTCATTCCGTCAATATTGTCCAATCTTGCTATTAGTCTAACATTGTCCAATGTGGATTAGATGGAAGGAATACAATGAAAACAAATGAAAGTTAAATGATTGAAATGATAAAGAGTAAAACTTAAAGAACCGAATTAAAAATTAAGTCAAAGTTAGAGGTGTAATTTTTAATTTAGCCTTCGTTTAATAAGTATTAATAAATAAAAAGTCAATTAGAAACCTTCTATAGAAGAATATACATATTAATTTTTGTTCAAGGAAATTTAATGAAACCTAAATTAAAATTTATTTGCTGTTAGGTTGCTTTTTATATATATAAATCCAATTAGTTTTTAAACTGGAATTCAATTAGAGTATAATTTTGTGTTATGTGGCCCATCTAATCTAAGTTTTTAAATTTTTGTGCCATGTTAATTAATTTAGTCTAAAAATTGAAATTCAATTAGAGTTTAATTTTGCACCACATGTCTCATCTAATGTAATTTTTTTTTTTTTTAATTTTTGTGCCAAATGAGTTAATTCAATGTGAAAAATGAGGAGTTCAATATAAATAAATCATAAAAAACCTAATAACAGATATATACCATGACTATATACAGTCCATTACTAACTAGGTAATATATATAACCAATACTTAGAGAAAATTTAATTAGATTCAAAATTGAATTTTGCTTTTGTTAGTTTTCCATACAAATTAAATTATTTATATTTTTACTGTTATTTTTCTTTGAACTAATGATCATATTTTTTATGTTGTTTCTATTTATATATTTTGTATGCCAGGATCCCGAACATAACAAATTATAATTGAGCTGAACGATCCCATGCGCATATTCCTATTCAATTTAAGAGATACTATTGGATCCAATTTATTCTTTTATTTTTGTGTTGTATTTAGTAGAATTTTATGAACAATGATTGTGAATTGATATTGTATATGTAGTATTCAATACTGATTTTCAAAATTTTATATATATATATATATATATATATATATATATATATATAATAGTACTGTAATGAGAAAATTGTCGTAGCCAATATCTCGAAAATCGCAAGAAAAAACTATTTTTGTGCTTCCAAATCTTCTAATCGAACTAATTTTCTATATGTTTTTTTAACTCAAGCTAACATCAATAGCACCATTGCAATTCATCATTCCTTTGCATAAGCACAAGTTACATACTAGTTAGATATAACTATCAATGGAGACATTACGAATTTCAATCTTCCCTATTCCATTATAACTATTGAATTAAAAATCACAAACAAACTTCAAAATGTGTGGTACTATTAGAGAAGACTTTAATCCTAATAATGTTGCAATGAGTCTTTGGTTGGCGTTCGTAAAATAAATTTAGACTTGGAAAGTAATGGCCACATGGTACTACTATCGACTAGCGTGACATTTGAGCTATATAATTGTTTGATGATATTCAACTACTCTTTTCAAGTCATTGATTCTATGTGTTTCAAAAAAAAAAAAAAAAATGAAGAAGAAGAAATCATTGATTCTCTAGACTCATTCAAACTTGAAAACTTGTATTAAAGGGGAATATACTTCAAAACCTGTGCCAAGATTTTTGTAGCGCAATTAGTTGACACCTCCTGGTATCAGTGGTATCTCCATGATTCAAAGCCTTCCTCCTTTGTTATAATTATTGAATTATCCAAAAAAAACTTCAAAACATGTGGTTCTATAAGAAGACTAATCCTAATTACATTGAATGAGACTTTGGTTAAAGTTCAATTCAATTTAGACTTGCAAAGTAATGGTATCATGGTTCAGCTATTGACTAGCATCACTTTTAGACTATATAACTATTTGCTAAAGATTCATGCTAGATTGAACTAGGAGAACTTGTGTTAATTATCCTTGTAAGTTTCAATTTAGTGTTTTAATAAGATATCTATGGTGAGCCAGACACAATACTTTCTTTGAAGGGAGGAAACTAACACTAATCTCATTCTTCTTCCAATGGGTTTTTGTAATGAATTCATTTCTAACTAGTTCAACCCAGCGGGAAACCATAACCACGATTATCAGCCACAACACAATTCTAATCCCTAGTGTTATCGTACTTTATGGGTTGGGGGCTTTAATTTTCTTTACCTTATCAGCTCTCATTATCTTAGAAAAGACTTTAAGCTAGTAAAATGTTTCAAAAAGTCTTTGGCCCATGACATGGAAAATTAAGGTCTCATGTCTCATCAAAAAGACAAAATTAAAATCTTGTGGGTCACTCTATTAACTGGTGTGAATTGAGGTCTGTGGAACTATTGTCACTTGTCGAAGGCATGGAAAATTTAATCTATTAATTGGTTAATTTACCCAAAGGGTCAATACATTCTTGGCCTATCGCTCCACGTAATAAAGACAATTAAAGAAGGGAGACAATCTACAAGCAAATCTTGTTGGAGATGAGTGTGTATTATTATAAATGAGTGTGTAGTCAAGTCTTCACACAGCAGTGTTCTTGTTCATCTTTCTTTTTTCTACAAGAAAGAAGAAATTACTACTAAGGCCATGAACACCTCCGCAATGACCAACTCTTCACCAAGATGGCACTCACTGCCATGGTTTCTCAACCTTTTCTTTCTTTCCACCACCTTCCTTTTCATCTCTGTCACTTTCTCTGCCTCTCAAGATACTTACTATGAGCAATGTTCTTCAACTGTCGCAGGCTCCAACTCCAAAGAATTTCCACTCCCAAAATTGCCACTTCCTCGAACCCATAATGGTTACTACACTGGTGGTGATGAACTCCACACCCAAAACTCGTATTCTTACTCTCCCACTTTCTCAAACTCCATTTCACTTCGCACCAGAGCTGTTCATGAAACTGATATCCCAGGCTTGTTCAAGGTTGAACTGAGTTTGACATTTCGAGTCTCAAATATCTACTACCAAGATAGGCATCGAAGAAATTCAGTAACTTTTAGACTACAAGGTTACTGGTCAGAATCAAAGGGGAACCTTTGTGCGGTTGGAACAGGTTTTACTTACTCCAAAGAAGATTATTTGCTCAAGCGTTTTGCTGTTCTGAAGCTCTCTAATCTCACAAAGTCAACTAATATTACTAGTTTGATTACTGGGACTTTAGAGAGTCTGAGTTCTGATAATGAAGATTCCTACTTTGTTCCAATTTCCATGTTGTTGTTTCCTCAAATGAATTACAAGTACTCATATGTTTCCGATGATTCCAAAGATCGTTGTTCTGGTGGAAGTGATCATCTTCCAAAAGGCTTGTCACTTAGTCCTCTGCAAACACGCAGTTTCTGTTCAATAGTTGCAAGGGCAGTCAATCAATTCAATTTGAAATATTCAGGGGCGTGCGTCTCTGCAAAGAACTGCAGCAATCCTTTGGATAAGAGTATTGGATATGTGCCAAATCTTATGTCTTTGAGTGAAATTGAATGTTCTGAGGATAAAGAAAGGACGCGAGTCCTGGTGGAGTTTGCTAACGGGAGCTATATTGATTATTACCGGCATTTCAGTCCCAACATGACTCTCGTTGGGGAAGGATCATGGGATGAGAGCAAGAATCAGCTCTGTATTGTTGCTTGTCAGTTTTTGGGCATGACACAATCTTTTTCTGATGCTCATCTTGATAATTGTTCAACCATGTTGACCTTGAGGTTCCCTGCAGTCTGGTCAATCAGAGGTGCTAGTAGCATGGTGGGACAAATTTGGAGTGTCAAGGCTGGGAATGAATCTGGTTACTTCGATAAGATCATGTTTCAAAGTGATAGGAATTATATGCGAGGGGATACCGGTGTGTCTAGTGCGAAGTATGAGTATTCCAAGATTGACATAGCGAGGAAGTCATGCTCAAATCCTGCTAAAACCGAAGGGAAAGTTGTTGAAGTGGGCCGTGTGTGGCTTGAATTGCCACAAGCCCACATCCTCATTGCCTAAGTCGGTCACTATTTGACCAACTCCTATTTGGAATAGTAACCCACCACCTTTTAGCCGACTTTGATATATATATATATATATATATATATTAGGTTTTGACAAGAAAAGGTGAAGCCGTGTGAGAAAAAGAGAGAAATCTTAATTAACCAAGTGAGCAGCCACATGAGAGAAAATAGAGAAAAGAGAGGCAGTCAGCTTCTATTCTTATTTTTTATGTGAGAGAGTGCTAGGGTGTAATTGGGATTTGGGTTTCTTGAGAGTGTTCTTGTGCACTATTGTATTTTCCCTGATAATAGTGAAATCCCTGCAACTCCGTGGACGTAGGCAAATTGCCGAACCACGTAAATATTGTCTTGTGCGTGTGATTATTTTATTTGACGTGTGTTTTCTCTATTTGTTTTGTTTCTCACAGGTTGGGATTTTTGGTTAAATTCCCTACAACTGGTATCAGAACCTAGGGTTAGGTTTGAGTGGGAGCAATGGCAGAGGAAGCAGGAAAGGCGTCTGGAATAGAAAAGTTTGATGGCACAGACTTCGCGTATTGGAGGATGCAGATTGAAGATTATCTCTATGGGAGGAAATTGCATCTGCCTCTTTTAGGGACAAAACCTGAGGCTATGAAGGCTGATGAATGGGCTCTTCTTGACAGACAGGTACTAGGAGTTATCAGGTTAACTCTGTCTAGGTCTGTTGCACACAATGTTGTAAAGGAGAAAACCACAGCAGATCTGATGAAGGCTTTGTCTGGTATGTATGAAAAGCCGTCAGCAAACAATAAAGTGCACTTGATGAAGAAACTGTTCAATCTGAAGATGGCAGAGAATGCATCAGTAGCACAACATCTGAATGAATTTAACACTATCACAAATCAATTGTCGTCTGTAGAAATTGACTTTGATGATGAGATCCGTGCACTGATCGTTTTGGCTTCTTTGCCAAACAGTTGGGAGGCAATGAGGATGGCAGTAAGCAATTCTACAGGAAAGGAAAAACTCAAGTACAATGATATACGAGATTTAATTCTGGCTGAGGAGATTCGCAGAAGAGATGCAGGTGAATCCTCAGGATCTGGTTCTGCCCTAAACCTTGAAACAAGAGGCAAAGGTAATAACAGAAATTCAAACCGGGGCAGATCAAAATCCAGAAATTCTAATCGGAATAGAAGTAAATCTAGATCAGGCCAACAAGTACAATGCTGGAATTGTGGGAAAACAGGTCACTTTAGGAATCAATGCAAAAGTCCTAAGAAGAAGAATGAAGATGATTCTGTTAATGCTGTAACAGAAGAGGTACAGGATGCATTACTTCTTGCAGTAGACAGTCCACTTGATGATTGGGTTTTGGATTCAGGAGCTTCGTTTCATACCACTCCACACCGAGAAATCATACAGAATTATGTTGCAGGTGATTTTGGTAAGGTGTATTTGGCTGATGGTTCAGCCTTGGATGTTGTGGGTATGGGAGATGTTCGAATATTGTTGCCCAATGGGTCTGTTTGGTTACTGGAGAAGATTCGACATATTCCTGACCTAAGGAGGAATCTGATTTCTGTTGGACAACTTGATGATGAAGGACATGCAATACTATTTGTTGGTGGTACTTGGAAGGTTACAAAGGGAGCTAGGGTATTGGCTCGTGGAAAGAAAACTGGTACTCTGTACATGACCTCAAGTCCAAGAGACACAATTGCAGTTGCTGATGCAAGTACTGATACAAGCCTATGGCACCGAAGACTTGGTCACATGAGTGAGAAAGGGATGAAGATGCTGTTGTCAAAAGGAAAATTACCAGAATTGAAGTCCATTGATTTTGACATGTGTGAAAGTTGCATCTTAGTAAAGCAGAAAAAGGTGAGCTTCTTGAAAACTGGCAGGACACCGAAGGCTGGAAAATTGGAGTTAGTACACACTGATTTGTGGGGGCCTTCTCCAGTTGCATCCCTTGGAGGTTCAAGGTACTACATCACTTTTATTGATGACTCAAGCAGAAAGGTATGGGTTTATTTTCTGAAAAATAAATCTGATGTATTTGAAACCTTTAAGAAGTGGAAGGCCATGGTTGAGACAGAAACAGGTTTGAAAGTAAAATGTTTGAGGTCAGATAATGGAGGAGAGTACATAGATGGAGGGTTCAGTGAGTATTGTGCTGCACAGGGAATTAGGATGGAGAAGACCATTCCTGGGACACCACAGCAGAATGGTGTGGCTGAGCGCATGAATAGAACTCTCAATGAGCGTGCTAGGAGTATGAGGTTGCATGCTGGACTACCAAAAACTTTTTGGGCTGATGCTGTTAGCACTGCAGCTTACCTGATAAACCGAGGACCTTTAGTTCCCATGGAGTTCAGACTTCCTGAGGAGGTATGGAGCGGTAAAGAGGTAAAGTTTTCACACTTAAAAGTTTTTGGTTGTGTTTCCTATGTTCATATTGATTCTGATGCTCGTAGTAAACTTGATGCAAAGTCTAAAATATGTTTTTTTATTGGCTATGGTGATGAGAAATTTGGCTATAGGTTTTGGGATGAACAAAACAGGAAAATCATCAGAAGTAGAAATGTGATATTTAATGAACAGGTTATGTACAAGGACAGGTCAACTGTAGTGTCAGATGTTACAGAGATAGATCAAAAGAAATCTGAGTTTGTCAACTTAGATGAATTGACTGAAGGTACTGTCCAGAAAAGGGGTGAAGAAGATAAAGAGAATGTAAATTCACAGGTAGATCTAAGTACACGTGTAGTTGAAGTCCGCAGATCTTCCAGGAACATTAGACCTCCACAGCGTTATTCACCCACTCTAAATTATCTCCTGTTGACTGATGGTGGTGAGCCAGAGTGTTATGATGAAGCCTTGCAAGATGAGAATTCAAGCAAGTGGGAGTTAGCCATGAAGGATGAGATGGATTCCTTGTTGGGGAATCAGACATGGGAACTGACTGAATTGCCAGTAGGAAAGAAGGCTTTGCACAACAAGTGGGTATACAGAATAAAGAATGAGCATGATGGTAGCAAACGTTACAAGGCCAGATTAGTTGTTAAAGGGTTCCAGCAGAAGGAAGGCATTGACTACACGGAGATATTTTCTCCAGTTGTGAAGATGTCAACAATCAGACTGGTATTGGGAATGGTGGCTGCAGAAAACTTACATCTTGAGCAGTTAGATGTGAAGACAACATTCCTTCATGGTGACTTGGAGGAAGACCTTTACATGATTCAGCCAGAAGGGTTCATTACTCAAGGACAAGAGAATTTAGTCTGCAAACTGAGAAAGAGCATGTATGGCCTAAAACAAGCTCCTAGACAGTGGTACAAGAAATTTGACAGTTTTATGCATAGAATTGGATTCAAGAGATGTGAAGCTGATCACTGTTGCTATGTTAAGTCTTTTGACAATTCTTACATCATATTACTGTTGTATGTGGATGATATGCTTATTGTAGGGTCTAGCATTGAGGAGATTAATAATCTGAATAAGCAATTGTCCAAACAGTTTGCAATGAAGGATTTGGGAGCTGCAAAGCAAATCCTTGGTATGAAAATCATTAGAGACAAGGCTAATGGTACATTGAAGCTTTCACAGTCAGAGTATGTGAAGAAAGTTCTCAGCAGGTTCAACATGAATGAAGCTAAACCAGTGAGCACACCCTTGGGTAGTCATTTCAAGCTAAGCAAAGAACAATCACCGAAGACAGAAGAAGAAAGGGACCATATGAGCAAGGTGCCTTATGCCTCAGCTATTGGCAGCTTGATGTATGCTATGGTGTGTACAAGGCCAGACATTGCACATGCAGTGGGAGTTGTAAGCAGATTCATGAGTAGGCCTGGAAAGCAGCATTGGGAGGCAGTCAAGTGGATTCTGAGATATCTGAAGGGTTCATCAGATACATGTCTTTGTTTCACAGGTGCAAGTTTGAAACTGCAGGGTTATGTAGATGCTGATTTTGCTGGTGATATTGATAGTAGAAAGAGTACTACTGGGTTTGTTTTTACTCTGGGTGGTACAGCTATATCATGGGCTTCAAATCTACAGAAGATTGTTACTTTGTCTAGTACAGAAGCTGAGTATGTTGCAGCAACTGAAGCTGGAAAGGAAATGATTTGGCTACATGGTTTCTTAGATGAATTGGGTAAGAAGCAGAAGATGGGCATTCTACACAGTGACAGTCAGAGTGCAATCTTTCTTGCCAAAAATTCGGCTTTTCATTCAAAGTCGAAGCACATACAGACAAAATACCACTTTATCCGTTATCTTGTTGAAGATAAGCTGGTAATGCTTGAGAAAATTTGTGGATCTAAGAACCCGGCAGACATGTTGACTAAGGGTGTCACTATTGAGAAGTTGAAGCTGTGCGCAGCTTCAATTGGTCTTCTAGCTTGAGGACAGGAGGATGAGTTGTAGGGATAAGAGACTATGTTATGGAGGATTGTGGCTAATGTTTGCAGCTTGTGAGCCCTTAAGGGCTAAGGTGGAGCTGATGGAGGAGTTTTCTTGTTTAGCTTGATCAATTCAAGCCAAGGTGGAGATTTGTTGAAGTGGGCCGTGTGTGGCTTGAATTGCCACAAGCCCACATCCTCATTGCCTAAGTCGGTCACTATTTGACCAACTCCTATTTGGAATAGTAACCCACCACCTTTTAGCCGACTTTGATATATATATATATATATATATATTAGGTTTTGACAAGAAAAGGTGAAGCCGTGTGAGAAAAAGAGAGAAATCTTAATTAACCAAGTGAGCAGCCGCATGAGAGAAAATAGAGAAAAGAGAGGCAGTCAGCTTCTATTCTTATTTTTTATGTGAGAGAGTGCTAGGGTGTAATTGGGATTTGGGTTTCTTGAGAGTGTTCTTGTGCACTATTGTATTTTCCCTGATAATAGTGAAATCCCTGCAACTCCGTGGACGTAGGCAAATTGCCGAACCACGTAAATATTGTCTTGTGCGTGTGATTATTTTATTTGACGTGTGTTTTCTCTATTTGTTTTGTTTCTCACATGTTGGGATTTTTGGTTAAATTCCCTACAAAAGTGTACCCAAATGCGTTTTCTTATGAAATGAGATTCCACATGTCAGTGAAAAATTCCAAAGGAAATATAGGTTGGGGTTATTCTGCCCCAATCTCTGTTGATAATCAGCTCTATCAGTACTCAAGCTATGTGGAGTCTGAAGAGCGAGCGAATTTCAACAGCAGTGGTCCAGTCAATATCAGCTACCAAATAGGCCTCACAGCGTACTCGACGATCTCTCCATTCAACACATCTTCCACATTGTGTGAGAACTTTGAGATCTTAGCTGAAGGGTTGTATGATGCTGAAACAGGAATCTTGTGTATGGTAGGGTGCAGAACTCTTGGCTCAAACCATTCTCTGGATTGCGAGATTCTTGTCAATTTTGAGTTCCCTCCAACAAATAAAAGAAATTCAGGTCGTATCAAGGGAAGCATTAAAAGCACGAGGGAAAAATCTGATAGTCTTTACTTTGAAGTTTTAGACTTGTCTACAAATACTTATTACAGGGATGAAGCCTCCATTTGGAGGATGGATGCAGAAATCATCATGGTACTTATCTCCACAACACTTTCATGTGTGTTTGTGGGACTCCAACTCTTTCATGTCAAAAGGCACCCGCATGTGCTTCCCTTCACCTCACTTGTCATGCTATCAATTCTCACTCTGGGACACTTGATACCTCTTGTGCTCAACTTTGAAGCTTTGTTCCTGAGAAATTCTCGTGGGCGAAGTATATTCTTTGACAGTGGTGGATGGATTGAAGCAAATGAGGTAATTGTAAGGGTGGTTGGAATGGTAGCTTTCTTATTTCAATTCCGTCTTTTGCAAAGAACATGGTCCGCAAGAAGGGGTGATGGTAATCAGAAGGCTTTGTGGATTGCTGAGAAGAGGGTTCTCTTTGTTGTTTTACCTTTATGTGCAGCTGGGGCTTTAGTCGCTGTGATAGCCAACTGGGGAAATAATGAAAATGATGTTATGATGGATACTTATTCCTTAAGAAGTACCAATCCGCGTACTCTTTGGTGTGACTTGAAATCTTATGCTGGATTGGTCTTGGACGGTTTTCTTTTGCCTCAAATACTGCTGAACCTGTTTTGGAACTCCAGAGAGAGAGCTCTCTCTTGTGGATTCTACATGGGAAACACTTTAGTCAGATTGCTACCTCATGCATATGATCTTTACAGGGCTCACAATTATTGTCACCAGTATGATGGGTCATACATATATGCAAATCCTGGTGCAGATTTTTATTCCACTGCTTGGGATGTTGCTATCCCTCTTGGTGGTTTGGTTTTTGCATTGATCATTTACTTGCAGCAGAAGTTTGGTGGTCGGTTCATCTTTCCTCAGAGGTTTAGAGAGATGGAAGGGGATGAAAAGGTGCCTTTGATTAGTGATGCATAATTGCCAGAGGAATCTTACAATACCCATCTATGGCCTTTTGCATATATTGAGCATGTTGTATGTTTTGTAAGTTAGCTGGATGATCTCTTTTACATATATCGTTCTTGCCTCTTTCATTACATATTACTAGCTTGTAATTAACTTCATGCGTGTATACACTTAAAAATATACAATAAGATGCATTATATAATTTAAATATCATTGATAGTCATTTTTATATTTTGTTAACTCTTTAAAAAAAATTTGTAAGTATATTATTAGGTATAAAATGTAAATTGTCAATTTTTTTTAAAGACTTTTTTTTATTTTAGATTCTTTAGTTTTTGTACACAATAACTCATTTGAATGGATATTTATGATAAGATCCCACATTTGATTCTAAAATTAAGAAATAAAACTCTCTCTAAAAATAACTAATTTAGGACACATGGCACAAAATTGAACTTCAATTGTAGAATTTAATTGGATCTACTCTAAACTTTACCTATTAATATATATATATATATATATATATATATATATATTTATAATTTTTTGTGCCAAATGAATTGTTTTTAGTTATAAAAAAAGGCTCTTTAATATAAAATTATTCAAAATCTCTCTTCCTCTAGTTTTATATAAAGTGTTAGATATATGATTATGTTTTTTATAATTTATTTATATTAGACTACTTGTTTTCTACTCTAAATTAACTCATTTCGCATAAAGATTAAAAAATTTCGATTAGATAAAACATGTGCCATAAAATTAAACTCCAATTGAAATCCAATTTTTACACTAAAATAACTAACTTAGTTCAAAATTTTAAAATTTTTTATTAGATGGGATACGTGACGCAAAATTAGACTTTAATTGAATTTTGATTTAAAAGTTAATTAGATTTTCTTTCAGCTTTACTTATATATGTGTATACATATATATGTAGATGACTTATAAATTAACTTGAATTGTTTTTAGTTCTAAAAAAAAAAGGCATATAAATATAAAATCATTCAAAAATTAAGTTTTTTATAGTTTACTTATATTGTACTCCTCTTTTTTATACTAAATTAACTCGTTTGGTACAAAAATTAAAAAACTTAAATTAGACGGGACACATGTCGTAAAATTAAACTCTAATTGAAATCAAATTTTTACATTGAATTAACTCACTTGGCACAAAAATTTAAAAATTTAGATTAGATAGGACACGTGGTGCAAAATTAGACTCTAATTGGATTTTCTCTCAACTTTACCTATTATTATTATTATTATTATATGTTAATCCCTTAGTCCGCTAAACATTTCTAATTTGAATCATTAATCCTTTTTTTCTTCTTGAAAAATTATTTATTATTAATTCTATTATAACATAATCTAAGTGTATATGTGTGTGAAGCTCCCTCCTGGAGATTTGAACTTTGGTCCTTGCCCCCCATACCCCACAAACACTTAAAAACCAATTTAGTCCACTAAACATTTCTAATTTTTGAATCATTAATCCTTTTTCCTTTCTGAAAGAATCATTAATACTTTAGACGTTATGTTTTGTGTGATAGTTTAGTTCATGTATTTTATATATAAATGCCAATTCAGTCCACTGAACATTTTTTATTTGAATCATTAATCCCTTTTCCTCTTTGAAAGAAGGAAAATAGTAACGGGCATCGTAAGGTGTTTGTTAAAGATGATTTATTATAGAGTCCACTTAATAAAAATTAGTATAAATTGATAAGAAGACTGAAAATATTACTAAAGTAACAAGCGGAATATCAAAAGTTAGCTATTGACACAACACCCTTAAAAGAATTATTAATACTTCAAACATTATGTTTTGAAATACGAATAAAGATGAAGCACATATAAATAAATTCATTACTTATATTAAAAAAAAACTTTAATAACATAAGAAACATTAAATTTTATCAAAAACCTATCAATATTACGCTAAGAATGTGACATAATTATTAATGAAATAACCATGGTTTTAAAAATTGGTACAGTCAAAGAATCGGTTTGTGCTTGATTCCCAGTTCAACTCAGTTTTTTGACCGATTTTCATTGGTTTTGAGGAATTTTACCATGCCGGACTAGTGCTCGATTCTCGGTTGAACCGGATGGTCTGGTCCAGTATTTAATACAATGGAAATAGCTCATTTTTCTACCTGTCTTTCCTCCCAAAGCATCTCCAATGGGCTGAAGTGGATTAGACCAAAATGGACCAAAGGAGACTGAAATGGACTGAACTAGATTAAAGTAGGCTAAATAGACCAAAATGCTACGCTAATATAGTGCAATAGAAGTGTAGTAATAATAAATGTTATGCTTCAATTTTTAGATATTATATAAAATTGACTCAAATTTAAATAATTTTTATACTTACCAGAGATGTCTTTTTTTTTTTTAGTCATGAACAAAATATATGAGCATAAACACAGCCAGAGTTAAATGAATTCACTTTACCGAGTTTAATCATACATCTAATTAGATATAATATATGTATGAACAAACAATCGAGCCAGTGGTATATAAAAGCACTTTTTGTAACATAACTATGGATCACCATGAAATCTATAGACATTCATAAAATTCTTTCTTAGACACGATTGTGCAAATGAGATTCTATGATTACAAGGTCACAATGAAGAAAATGCTAAAATAAAATCCAAACTATTATGAAATATGAATTGAGAGATAGTACAACTACAAAAAAAATTTACCATACAAGCTTTACAAATTGATGTGTCCAAATTTTCAACACAAAACAAAAGAGTGATTCTACACCTACTACAAAATTTACTGCATAATCTTAGAAACTATTATTCTTTTTTAGACATGAAACAAAAAATTAATTCATAAATGGGCAAAACTTTGGTACAAATTAAGTTCTTCAACCAAATTCAACCACGTAGCTAGATTAACTACTATTACAAAAGTAGTGTTATCTTCTCTAAAGACAATTAAATTCAATCATATAGTTCATTTGTCAATGAAACCACAATATTAAATTAAATTTGAGAATCTAAGGTATAACAATTAATGAATTATAACTAAATTTTACATTTCATAAATATCTTTAGCATCCAGTTAACGAGTGCCAAAGTGTACTAGTTAGGTTTGAGTTTTCTCATTGAAATCGATAAGCTTTTTTTAGGTAGTTGCACAACATTCAAGTTAAGGGAGTTTTTTTTTTTTATTTTTTTATTTTTTTTTTTTTATGGAACATGTTAATAGATACCTCAAGGGCATTTGTTAATGAACTAGTTTTAGAAACTTTCATGGGAAAAGAAAAAGAAAAACAATTAAATTTTTTTACTACTTTTTATATTTCTCATAAATTGATATTAAAACTTTCTTGAAATGGTTCATTAACAAATGCCTTAAGGGCATTTGTTAACAGGACTCACTCAATTCTTCTTATTTATTGAGTGCAATCAAGCACCCATTAACAATTTATTATGTTGTTAATGTGACATCGCATTCATTGTCTTAGTTAGTCTTTGGTCAACTTATTGTGTCACTGTCATTTCGATCACTCTAATCTAAACTAAGAAACGAAAACCAATAACAAAATGAAAAGAACAAAATTTTACTTGTATTGATAGAAACCTAGGATATCGGAAACCATAGATTTTGTGAGAGTTGCTCCTTGAGTTCAACAAAAGAGGAAGAGAAGAGACTGGGTTTTTTCACACCATGGAAAATAGAGAATGTGGTTTTAATTTCATTGTCTCTTTCAAAATAGCCACATAGCTTAATTTTAGAAAGGAAATCTAAAATACAACACATAAAGTACTATATCTAAGTTTTGTTCTTTATAATATGCTTATCGGTTTTCAACTGTCTACAAGGTTTTCAACATCAAATTTATTGTGAAGGCAATGAACTTATATTAAGTTGTTTGAAAATTTCATAATATTATTTTGAGATAATCTTATTTAAAAACTTCCTTTACATATCTTGGGATCAAGCACTTTGTGAACCAAGTATCCAAAGTCTAATAGTAGGGACATGTAAATGATGTAACATTGAAATTGTGAATTTTCACTTGATTTGATGATTTGAGAATTTTGGACATGTCTTTTGAATATGTTGGATGGAAGTTTTGGAAATGGATTCTATTTTAACATATTTGCGATTTTGTCATAGCCAACAGGGTTCAATTTATTGGCCTTTGAAACCAATGCTCTATATGCCGCTATCAGGGGAGTATGTATACCCGTATATTTGTTTTTGCTGAAGTATGTATACCCATATATAGGGAGTCTGTTTATGATATATTTATGCCCTTAAGAGTCTAGTGCCCCAACCAATGGGGGAGTCTATTGTGTCTCTATCCATTATGATAGTTTCTGCCAACAAAAGTTTGTTCTATCATTCAAAAAATATGTATTCTAAATCAATTTTCTCGGTAAATATCTATCATTTATTAAGCATGTTACTATTCCATTGATAAATTTATAGTTTGATATGTTGTAAGCTCTATTATGATCTCCTTTATATATAATCTCCTTTATAAAAAGACTTCCAATAGTTGATCCTATTCCAGTGTATATTATAGATAGATATACTTATTCAGCTCACCTCATTCTAATATTGTTCAGATTGAGCGTTGAAGCTCTGAAAGAAGATTTGAAGTAACCAGAAATTTGTGGATTCGCAATGACTTGTTAACTAGCTATTAAGTAATGCTTGGAAGTTTGTTTGTACTTTGGAGATTGTTTTCATTAGAGGTTTGTTTTTTTCTTGTAATATTATTTACTAGTTGAAGTTATTGAGAGTGGAACTCGTATATTTGAGACTTTTTCATTTATTTTTTATTTTTTATATAAGATAGAATTTCTACTCTAACCTAATCTAAGTGTATTTGTGTGTGAAGCTTTCTCTTGGAGACTTGAATTCCAACCTTTGCCCCCCACATTCCACAAGCATTTATATTTGTGGAGTGACCACCGCGGCACCACACCAAGGGTGCGCGGTGGTGAGATATGTTTGATTAGGGAGGTATTCTTATCTTAATTATTATTATTATTTATAATTAGGTTTAGCTTGATAGTTTTTAATCATGTTCTTGATTTCACAAAGATCATGTAGATTTGAGTAGTGACACATGGTGGTGACACATGGCATCAAGTGTGTGGTGTTGATGGTTGGCAAATGCATATATGTGGGCACTTGTTAACGTGTGATGATGCGTATAGCCCCGTATGCTAGGGTTGTACACGATGCGGTGCGGCTGGTTATGGGGGGAATTTTTGCACCACACCTATAGGGTGCGGTTTTGAACCTAATAGTAAAATTTTAAAATGGTTCCAAAATGGAGTCATTTTGAATCAGATTTTAAAAATAAAAAATAAATAAATGAAACGGTGTCGTTTCTAACTAAATTAACCTAAACCCTATTTTTCCTTCTTCCTTTGCTTCTTTCTATTTCATGCTTCTCTCAGTTTCACGCCAAACTGGTTCTCTCTCTCTCTCACTCTCCCTCTCAATTTCTTTTTATTTTAAAATTGATGAATGATTATATATTATATATGTATTTTCTAGTCCCTGAGCTATGAATATATTTCAATGTTTGCTCAATCTAATTGCTAAGCGGATGACCTAGATTTGACATGTTAAAAGTTGGCACTGAGGGTTTTTTTTTTTTTTTTTTCCTTGGTAAAAATGCAAAAATGTTCATGTGTTTAGGTGGTGCCAATAATATTCTTAAGATAAATAAAAAAAAATTTATTGTAAAGAATTGACAACAGGTTGATAAAGACCTGAAAATTCGTAACTATGACTATTTTTTAAAGGAAATTAGATAAGTGTAAAGAATTGAGCTACTCTCAAAAATGAGAAGAACAAAAGAAAATATTAAATTAAATAAAAAGGGAGAAAGTTCTTTCTCCCTTTATGTTTGAAATAGTTCATAATTCCTCATTTATCTTAAAAACCAATCAATTTCCCTCTCTCTATGTTTGGGAAATGCGCAAATATTTAAATCATTTACTTTTTAAGTTAAATCTAACACAGGATAAAGTGGCATTTGAATTAGAAGAGAATGAGAGTGTGTTTTAATGTGCTTTGTTGATTCTTTATTTGCTAGAAGAAATGTAGAAAAAGAGCGGAAAGAAGGCGGAAAGTGAAAATAAAATTTGGCGAAGTTGGAACCGTAAAAGGACACATAAAACTTTGTTTGAAAAACTAATGTTTGAAAGCTGTCAATGAAAGGAGGAGGTATCTAATAAAAATTTACATGCTCTTGTCATAGAGTGCGTGTAGACTTTGACGAAAATTATCTACACGAATTTTTTTTTCTTCTTGTTTATAAGTAAATTGTGAATGAGGAGCGGTCTCTACTATGAATTTAAACATTTTTGCATCTCTCAAATGGTTGGGGGCGGAAAATATGAACTTTAGATGTGGTTTTAGAAATTCCCAAAAATACGAAGAGATCAATATTTTAAAAAATCTATGTTAGAAAACCTTGAAGTATGTTTTGAGCTATTGTGGAATGCTTGGAGTTCAACAATGGTGAATCGAGAAAAGAGAGAAAATGATTTCACTTTCACATATGCATTAATATACAGAGGCACTGTTCTTATTTAGCGGAAAAGAGGAGCAATAACTAACTAGAAACAGACTGAAAAGAATCAACCAATAATCTACATACATCTGGCACCAAATCAGTATAAGTAACAGAAAATATACAGTATAAACGACTTGCATTTTGTATATATACAAAAGAGAAATGACTTGTAGCTGTGCTTCTTCTTCACCTAATCAGTATGGGTTAGCTAAAGACATCAACAACAACTTTAGCATCTATGTTTACTTCAACAGTAGCAAAATTACAATTAAAAGGCCATCTCAAGGGGCCCAAAGCCCTGCTAAAAAACCCCACAACCCAAGTCCTAGCTCATTCTGGGTTCATTCCGTCACATTAAAGGGCCATCTTGAAGGGGCTCAAAATGCAAAATACGTATCACTACTCGCCAAAAATGCACAAAAAACACCAACATCCTGTGAGCAAAAATGCAACCCAAAAAAAAAAAAAAAAAAAAAAAAAATTCATTTCACTTGAGTGCTTATGTATATTTGCTAGCAACATGCATATATATTTTTTTCTTTTTTATTCTCTATCTTGTATTGTCTTTCTTTCTGTCTTCTATATCTGACTTTAACATTTAAAAAATGGGGCAAGGAATAGAAAAGTGGAATAATAAAAGAGATCTAATTGGTTGGGAGGATTGGAAACTAGAAAGATGAAAAACTCATTTGTTTAGTTGAAAAAAAAAATGAGAAAATAAAAAATGAAGTTGGTATGAATTTAGAATTGATAATAATAATAACTCAAAATGAAAAGTGTGCTGAAAATTTGGTCAACACATAGGTCTTGACCCGACCCAACTTACTCGAGTTTAGGTCAACCTGTTTTTTATGATCCAAAAAAAAAAAAAAAACAATCCATACCCTTTTTTTTTTTTTTTTAACGGGTCTAGTTGTCTAGATATAATATTTTTAGATCCACATTTGATGGCAATCTTTTATTGTCAAAAAGATATTTTGGTGACGGCTTTGTGCAACCCTCACAAAAGTTGCGTAATTAAAGGGATTTTATTTTATTTTTTGGTATGAAATTGGGAAATGAGAAAATGGAAAATCCATACAAAGTTTAATGTCAACTTTCACAATCAAATTTAATAAAATTCCTTTATGTCTGTATTAAGGGAATCTATGTGATAAAACAGAAATTTCAGTAATTATTTATTTGGATTTGAGTATGTACTGTAACAATTATTTAATAAATAAAAAATAGTTCATTGGAACTATTTAATGGATAATTATAAAAAAAACCAGCATTAACATACTTATAAGTACATAGTTATTATACAATAATGCCTTTATCGTGCAACCATATTGGAAATGGATAACCCATATATTGAATAATTTTCTAATTCTTTCTCACATATATGCGCTTCAATTGCTTTTCTAGCTCTAGAAAATATGGGTTTTTCAGGGGAAGGTAGTGTCAAACTATCATTTGCCAACATAGCTATAACATCTGACATTGTTGGTCGATCAATTGCACTATCTCCTACACATAGGAGACCAACATGAATGCATCGAAACATCTGATCCTTAATGAATGAATCACTAAGTGTTGGATCCATTAAGTCTAACATGGCATCTTCTTTCCATAATTCCCATGCCTGAAACAAGATAACAGAGTGTCAGAGATACTCACAGTAAATATCATAAAATCATCCAAGCTGATTCATTTTTCACATACATATCCAACAAGATTGTCCAAGTGCTTAGTGTGGTAGAAATTGTTGCTTTTCCTACCACTCATGATTTCTAGCAATAGAACTCCAAAACTGTAGACATCAGATTTTATAGAGAAAACTCCCTCCATGGCATACTCAGGAGACATGTATCCACTATAACATCAAATCATAAAACAAGTTTTAAGTGTAACATCATTATATGGAAACAATAATATTTAGCATAGAAAGTGAAACAAGTATAAGAAGGTATGAATTAGTTTACTTACTATGTCCCCATAATCCTCCTAGTATTTGCTTCCAATTCATTTTGTTGGAAAATTCTTGCCATACCAAAATCAGATATTTTGGGGTTCATATTTTCATCTAGGAGAATATTACTAGCTTTCAAATCTCTATGGATTACTCTCAATCTTGAGTACTTGTGGAGGTAAAGCAATCCTTGAGCAATTCCTTCAATTATGCTAAAACGTGTAGGCCAATCTAACATTTTGCTTTTGGTTGAATCTATAAGATAAAAATTGTAGAATAAGACTAGTTATTTACTTTGAGCAAAATCATATAAATCAACAAATTACTTGATGGAAAAAAGAAAAAAAAGAAAATCAAGTGTTATATAAAAGTGAACGTCTTCCTAACCAAAGAGAAAGTAGTCCAAGCTTTTGTTTGGCATGTATTCATAGATTAACATTCGCTCTTCTCCATGAATGCAGAAACCTAGAAGTTGAACAAGATTCATATGTTGGAGTTCAGATATAAGTATCAACTCATTCTTGAACTCTAACATTCCTTGTCCTGAATTTCTTGAAAGTCTCTTTATAGCTACTTCTTGCCCTTGTGAAAATATTCCCTGATGAAAGAATCAATAAGTCATCACACAATGATTAACAATTCAATCAAAACATCTTTCATCAAAGAGGGTTGTAGACCTAACCTTATAAACAAGTCCAAAGCCTCCCTCTCCAAGCTTGTTTTCCAATGAGAAGTTATTTGTCGCAGACATGATGCATTTATAACTGAATATTCTCAAATCATTCCCCTGCTTTCTATCATTTTGAAGCTCATTGACAGTGGTAAACGTATCGGAGTTCATTAACTCAAGCATTCCATCGTCACTCTTTGCATCCATCTCCACTATTTAGATCAACACAGAGCTTTAGAGATCATCTCGAAATTCTGAATACTTTCGAAATTCTGAATGTTACTATGTGAAGCATTTACCTTGAAGAAATACATTTCTCCTTCTTGATAGGTGGCACAAGATGCAGAAGAAAATTACAACTAGAGGAATGACACCTATGGCTATACCAATAACCCATATCCATTTCTTTGTACCTGCATTCAGTGATTGTCACTGGGTAAAAGGAGGCGTGCCAGGGGCAATTTCTTACCATCCCCCTATTTTTTATTAATAAAACTTTTAAATTATATATAAATTTTATTAAAGGACCCCCTTCATATTAAGAAATGTACAAACAGTCATTTAAAGTATTATTGTCTCTTTTATTTTCATTAATTTTTAATTTTTTTTCATATATAACTCTAACTTCAGAAGCATTTATCGTTTCAAAAAATAAATAAATAAATAAATAAATAAAAACTTCAGAAGCATTTATATATATGTTCATAAAAATATATAAGTAAATCCATGTAATAAAACTCTTTTTTTCCCCAAAAGAAACTATTTTTCATTATGCGTCTAGAGAGCTAGCAAGTGCATGAATATACGGATTTTTTTTTCCCATTTAAAGAAAAGAAGCTATGATTTTTATGGTTCAAACCGTGGGATATACTCTACTTTATCCTACGTAAACAAAAGAAAAGTTTTACATTTAGATTTACCATTATATATTTATCTTATACGTACATGACATTACATGTGTTGCTTCTTGATCAATTACATTATACTACTTTCTCAAAAAAAAGAAAATTACATTATACTATATATGTTAAGGCATATGAAGTATATTTATTATTTAATTAATTAATCCATCCAAAATTAATTCATTTGTACACATTTTATTTTATCTAAAACTATTGTTATACTCTAATATGTAATTTTTAGTTTATTTAAAAAAAAAATTGATTTAAAATGTTTAAGAAATTAATATTAATTATGATTAATATAATTTAAAGAATAATTATACATGACCTAATAAAAGAAAATATTTTTCTTGGTTTATATAAAATGGACTTCGCGAATTTTTCTTATATATGAAGAAACAATTTATATATATATATACTCCCTCCGTCCCACTTTGTTTGTCCTCTATTCCATTTTGGGATGTCCCAAAATATTGTCCTATTTCTAAAAATAAAAGTTATTAATATACTAATGTTCCTATTATACCCCTATTAATTTACTAATTCAATTTTTTGATAAATTTATTTAAGGGTAGTTTTGGAAATTTATACATTTTTAAAAGGTAAACAAGACAATAAATGATGTCCCCTTAAAAAGTTTGACTTTTCAAACAGGACAAACAAAGTGGGACGGAGGGAGTATATATATATATTTATTTATATAAAATACATCGTATTAATTAAAGACATGTTTTTTTTTTTAGAGGAACGACAAGACATGTTTCAAGCAAGGGCGGAGAAATGTTTGCATGTGTGACTACAACCAAGGTATGGAGGAATTGTGAAGAATGCTAATTAATAACGCGGGAGGCTAAGTTCTAAGAAGTAAATATCTTCGATTCAAAAAAAAAAAAAAAAAAAGAAGTAAATATCTTCTTTCTTTGACTTTTCTTCTCCATTATTTCAACAATTGCAACTTTGTAGAATAGCTTTTAGGTGGAAGCATTTAATGCTTTGTTTTGTTGTCTCTTTTGTAAGTTCTATATAAGGCTAGCTACGGTTGTATCAAGACATCTAATATATAATAGAACCATTGTATCCAATCTAGCAGGAGAGAAATAGTGTGGTGTGTGTAGCAAACTATGTGTAATGTATTAAGTATCAATAAAAGCTTCTATTTATTGATAACTTTTTTGTGTATTCTATTTGAGCGTGGTGAGATTTATCACAAAGTATTTGACAAAATAATTCTCTTTTGAGTGTCATTTATTTTGACAAAACTTCCGCAGTGATAAATCTTTACAAACTCTACCTTCTAAATGAACCAATAAACAATTACAAGTCCTCCACTAACATGCCTTACACAAATCTTGACTCTGCCACTGGTTTTAAGTACGTGTTTGTACATAGAACAAAAAATTTGGTTCCACCACTATTTTTCATGACTCATGAATCATTTGCTATTGACTGTTATGTTGAATCACAATTACAAAATATGCATATCAACAATCAAACAATAAGAGGGATATGAATTAACTTTGATGTATTCATAGATCATATCGTTATTACTAAGTTCTTATTAATTTTTGTATATAGTATAATGGAATGAGATTCACTCATTTTATGTTGTCTTCATTTTGTCATTTTATAGTTAACCTTTTATTCTTTAGATTTGTGAATATATATATATATATATATATATATAATCATGTTATTTAAAAAAATTTCCCTTAAAAAAAAATCATTTAAAATTTTAAATAATGTGATAATTTATAAACCTTTAAATTTAAAAACTTTGATGTAAACCATAGTATGCATCCAAATGGAAACAATCATTTTCCTAGTATAAGTAGATGGAATTAAAGTGAAAATTTCTCAAGGGTTTATTAGCTTTAGAAACATACCATTTTGAGAAGACTTTGGTATTAGAACATAAAGAGCTGGAATTATACCAGAGAGGTCTTGGAAGAATTCCCCCTTTTTCTCCCAAAATTTGCATCCAGTCTGATTATCATATAGGAAAGTATAGGCATCACAGCCACAGAGGTTCCAGCAAGTAACCCTGCAATCATTCATGGTATGTTTAGTGTTATAATCGAAGGAGCTAGGTTCAGGCCCTTGTATGAAGTAACCAGATCTTTTATCAAACATGTCATCACGACTTCGACACGATGGTAGCCATCTCATGCAGCCTCCATCAGTACTGTGTCCATTACAGTTTTCCGTTTCTGCAATATAGGATCCATCAAAACTGAGAAGTTTCCCCTCAAAACTTAGAAACCACGCTGATTGTCCACCTTGGTTTATATTATTATAAACCAAGTGTTCTTCATCCTCGTTAGAAACAATGGTGAAATTATACATGCTCTTGTATTCATCTGATATGAACTCAAATTTGCCACCTTTCAAGACCCCACTAGTCCAAAACTCCACCCCTTGTCGCCGAATGATCAATTGGCGACCCTTGGGATCCCACTCTAGAGAAAACTGCCCTGGAACTGGGACAACCTCGTTCAACCATGAGGTAAGTGACCAAGGTCTTCCATTCTTGTGGTTGACACCTAACTTCATCCCCGGCAGAAGTGTGTCTGTAGGCTCATCAAAACTTTGCCACAAAACCTTTTGCGTAGTTCCATTGGAATCCAACTCTTGCAGGACAAAATTCCCTGAATCCAATAGAGTTGCAAAGAGAGTGTCTGTGTAGTTGGTTGCTTGATGAGAATACAGAGATATTGCATCTCCACCTTGGGGCAAAATTTTGAAATTTCCTTTGGTCTCTAACGTAAGAACCGCAGCAGTGTTCACAACAGGTGCGTTTCTGTTGCCAACCCAAACAATTCTTTTAGGGTCATTGGTGAACCATATTCCCAAGTAGATGTTGCTGGTACTTCCAGAGTGGAAGAACCCCAAAGTGAATGCTCTTTTTGTAGAAACTAGATAACTTGAGGAATTAAGAGTGTCGCCTAATTCGAGGGTGTCTCTTGCAGCAGCAAAGGAAATCCACAAGCATGATAACATTAGCAAGAACATAAGTTTGAGATGGTTTTCATTCGTAGCCATGAATGAGCACTGAATTTCTCCAAAGGGAAAGCACTTTGCTCTAACTCAAACTTAATAGGCAGCAAGATATTTGGGGTTTGGAGACCATATTTCTTTACCTGTCTTTATAAACATGACTTAGTGCCCGTTTAGATTGGGTTTATTGCCTGCATTTTGAGTTTCACTCTTTTTTTTTTTTTTTTTTTAGCGTGTATGAACGGTAATAACACTGTTCATTCACATGAATTCAATGTGTCGAAAATAAAGTACATTGTTCATGAAACCCACAATCATTTTATTAAAAAAAAATATTAAAAATAGGTCTTACGGTACTATTTACATATTTAAAAATTATTTTGCTACAGTTTTTTCAGTTTTCAATTTTTAGCAAAATAAGCTGTATCCAAACGGACCCTAGTGTGTGTTTGGCAAAAATTATTTTTGCCAACTTATTTTACTATTCAGCTTATTTTTACTACTATTTATGAGGCCCACTGCACTTTTTAATATTATTTATGGGTCTTATTGTACTATTTCAGCTAATTTTTACTTTTATATATAGTACTTTTAACAAAAAAATTTCAGTTTTAGTAAAATAAACAGATCTCAAACAGACTCTTAGAGTGGTTAACATGGTTTCAAAGTACACACATTTATTACGATGATTGCAGGCTGCTTAACGTATTTAGGGCCTAAGGCGAAGATTGAAACTATGACATTTAATATATTTAATATGACTTTAAAAAAATTAAGTATTACTTAAGCTCTATTATTTTATTTTAAATGCAATTATTTTACTAATTAACATGAATTAGACAAAAATTTTTAAATAGATACCCAAAAATTTAAAAAAAAAAAATTGACAAAAATTTTCACACATATTGATGCAGTAGATTGATATTGGTAAGTTTGTCAATTCAACTATTGTGAAAAATTTTGTGAATTTTTTTGTGTATTACTTTTTTTTTTAAAATGCTACTTTTACAATATTTTTCACAATAAATCCTAGTTGTTAAATTGTTATGGTTTAATTTGAAACTACGAATTATTTTTTGCCATCAATACTAGCTTGTAACAATATGCTACTTATAATTTGTTGTAAAAGTGTTGTCAAAAATGTTGTGAACATAATATTTCTCTCTCTTTTTCCTTATTTTTCATTTGATAAAAAAAATATTATTTTACTTGTTGGCTAATATTTGGGCTAAATTAAATTAAAATTTGGGGTCCTTTTTTCTACTTGGGCATTAGGCGACCGTGTCAAAAATTTTTTTTTTTTTTTTGGTGGTTGTCTGGCCGGATTATTTTGTTGGCTAAAAATTCAGCAAGTCAAGGTTCAGATAATGACTCAATGGTAGTGATACTTTTAGTGGACGTTTGTTGTTCACACCCATCCCTCCTACCCACCATCTAATCAGAAAACATAGCCTTCAATATATTTTTTTCTTTTTGCAGTTTCTCTCATCTTTCCTTACACATTCTTTGGAAACAAACAGACAAAAAAAATTTGAAAACCAAATATTTAAGCCTCATCACCCAAAGAAGACCCAATCAAAGGCTGCCACCTCACCCTCTCTTTCTCTCCAACCACTCCTTCCTCATCATCCTCCTCCTCCTCCGCTTGCCAATGGCTCTCCCCTCAAATAAAACTAACAAATTAAAAAATTAAAGGGAAAGAGAAAGGAATATGGCAGAAAAGAATTTCGACCATTTGTCCAGGATAAAGAAATTCAACAATTAAAAAAAAAAATGACAAAAAATGTATTCAACAATAAGATTTACAAGCAGGGCCTACCCTTCCACTAGGCCAATTAGGCAATTGCCTAAGGCCCCCAAGTGGAAGGGAGGCCCCAAAATTTTAAAAAAGAAGGGGTAGTAGGGAAAAAAAAAATTTGGTTTCAAATGAATCTAAAAAAATCCAGCACATTCTTTTGACCAAAAAACAAAATTTCTATTATACCCGGTTAAACTTTGGTAGCACAAAATTTTTTTTTTGATCTAAATAAAATCAATTGTCCCAAAAGTAACATCATTATCCTCTAGACAAACCAAAATTCAACAAGATAAACTACAAATCTGGTCTAAGAAATTAACCACAAAACAATCAATAATTATCCACAAAAATTACCTTATCCACAAAAATAATTAAGAGGTTGAGTAACACTTTGGAAGTCATGATCTAATCAAATTATACAAACTACTCCCTCTGTCCCAGTTTATTTGTCCTCTATTTCATATTGGGATGTCCTAAAATATTGTTCTATTTCTAAAAATAAAAGTTATCAAAGCCAGGATTTTGGTTTAGAGGGGGCAAAATTAAAAAACATCATTTAAAGTGAAATTAATCTAAAAAATATTAATCAATAATAATAACAAAACAAAGAAACAATTATAAGAAAATAAATATATTTCATATCATTAAAATAAATAAACAAAAATAACCAATTCATAGTTACTACAAAATTTACAACAAAAAGTTTACAAATTGATGTGGTAAAAATGTGATTAGTGTTATATAAACAATATAATGATAGATGTTTATAATTATTTTTTGTGATTGGTGACATGCTAATTTGTAAGATATAAATAGTAAAATTTGCAATATTTTTAGCATCATTTAACAATAAAATACTGCAAAAAGTATCATTAACAGTGAAAATAATGATAGAAATTAAAAACGAAAAAAAGTTGTGAAATAATTATCAAACGTGGGACAAGACAAAAGCTTACAAGAGTAGTAAATTAGGTGAAAAGGATTTGATGTTTGAGAAAACTTTTTTTTTTTTTTTTTTACTTTCCTTTTCTTGTGTCAGAACCACTTTCAAGTTACAACCAATTGGGAGTTATTTTTTTTCTTTCTTTTTCTTTTTCTGGCTCCACCACTGGATATTAGATATAATTATTCTAAAACATATAAAAAATCACTTAATACATATGTAATCACACCTTAAAATCATTCGAAAGCACATACAGATAGTTGATCAGAGCATAGTATCGCATATACACATATCACATATTCTCACATACAATCCTGTGAGTGGATACCAACATCTAACCCCTACTGTTGAGGGATCAACATTTATTCTCACATACAACCCTATGAGTGGGCTTACATATATACTTGATCACTTCTAAAAACACTTATTTTGAGTCACATATCATAAAAGCAAAGTTTATACAAAATAGAATAATTTTCTTAATATTAACCATTTTTCCAAACATAAAGGCATATCAAATATCACAATGACAACTTGAACATAAATCAAAGGATGCTTGACTCTTTTGGAGAACGAAGAGAAACTGAGGAGTTTATATAAATATTTTTACAATTCTTGAGTAATTTTGAAAATTCAATTTGCTAAAAGAAACATTTTAAATACAATTTGGAAACTAGGAATATGAATTTGAATCACCTGGTTTTAAACAAATTTAAAGAACAAGAACTTTTTTAGAAAACTTACATTGAAACTCAATTCTTTTTGGAAAATAGTTTAGTTTAGAAATCATCTTTTAAGTGAGGTTTAGATATTCAAAACATTATTTAGAATTCAAAGTTTCTCTTTAAAACATTATTTAAAAATTAAAGTTTCTCTTTCAATGATGTAAAAATGATTTTGATAAACTTTAGAAACTATAAGTTTGAAATACATAACTTTTGAAAACTTTTAACTTCTAAGAACCTAATGGACAAAAACTTGTGCATATTATACATAATTACTTACAGAGCTTGAATCACTTTGAAAGTCTAGTTGAAACACTCTCCAAAATAGTCTCAAAATACTCTTAAATATGACCTATAATCAATCATGGAAATTACTTAATATCCTCCACAAAATATAAATCTTATTGCATTATACAAATTGACTCACTAAGATTATACTTTGTTGAACTAAATGATAATACTAATGCAAAGCATCTCTACCCAAAAATATGTTTCCTTGAATTTTATCAAAATTCAGAGCCAGCTGCCAATACTTTCGGTTTAGGATTTAATATATGTCCTAAACAAAAAATAAAACCTTAAACATGAATTAGGCTTTATAACCATAACTTTGTTCTAGAATACACTCTATTGGGCAAACTTAGGATTTAATATATAACTCCAATGGAAACCGTGTGCCAAATCTAATATGACTTTGTTCATGGACTTAATATCATTGACCCTAATGGATTAATATCTAAGCATTTTGGGATGAAATTAGAATTTGGATAAAAACCAAGTCTGTCATTATCCTTTAAAACAATTGTAGAAGTGTTGAACCTGGATGGTTCATTGTGTTTGGACTAGTCAACGTCCGGGCAGAGACTATCAATGCCATCAATCCATCAATCAGAGAAATTGGACTTCTGTGTGGGGTCGGGTATAAACTGTCCAGCAAAAGCGAAAGAACTTTTTGGTATATATCAGGATATATGTGTGGTTATCATTGCAGGCCCAAAACTCTTACAATCTTATGAAAACGTGTGACACTATTACAAAGTCCTTTTTTGTTGTTGAGGGAAACACCATTAGGAGACATTAGAAGACTTTAATCATGTTAGAGTTTCAAGTTTCCACAAGTCTTTGATCATTTTTTGGAACATCCAAAGACTTTGAAAATTCAAGTCTAGGAATTTTTTGTTCTTATGAAAACGTGTGACACTATTACAAGTCCTTTTTTGTTGTTGAGGGAAACACAAGTTTTCACGAGTCTTTGATCATTTTTTGGAACATTTTTCAAACTTTGAAAATTCAAGTCTAGGAATTTTTTGTTCTTTGTTTGGTGTAGTCTGGGAATTTTGGACTATAGAATAATTGTTTGGTATAGTCTTGGAATTTTGGACTATAGAAGAATTGTTTGGTGCAAATTGTAGATTTATAAACAAATTTTGTAGAAACCAATTAACATGTAGCAATCATGTTATCTAAATAAGTTTTATATCATTCATATGCCAGATTCCTTTAACCTTGAAAACATGTGACATCATTAGAAGTCCCTTTTTTTTTTTAAGGGAAACACCATTAGAAAGTCAGAAAATCAGGTTATCCAGTTTAGGTATATATAAAAAGCTCATCCTATCTACTATTTTTCAAAAATAATAATAATCCCATAAAAAAATACTTTAGATTTCAATTCACTCAGTCTGATTCCTGTAGTGGAAATTTTTTTATTAATATATATTATGTATATATATTTTTTTTTTCTTTTCATTTTTAGGAAATGTCTTTGCCTATTTAGGACCATCAGTTTATGGAAATAATTAACTTATTATTATGATATTTATGCTACACATTTAGCATATTGTCAAGGACGCAGCAAAAAAGACAAAGGCATCCTCTTGGCATAATTATTAATTAAAGCATTATAATTTAGGCACATGCCAAATGCACAAATAAAAATAGTCAGTAAGCCATTGGTTTAAAGGGAAGTTTACATTACCAGAGTGGAAGCACTTATAAAAAACACCCTTAGGAATATTGTATCTAAGATCATTGTAATAGTAGAAAATTTCTTAATAATCTCAGCAAAAAAAAAAAATTCTTAATAAAAGTTGAACATAAAATGATAACGTCTAGAGGGCCCAATTTAGTAATGGTATAATCATGAATTTTTGGATTGCTCTTTCGCAACATGGACTAGCTTTTTCTAAATATGCATACATACATTTGTAATATTTTAAGAATTTACTAGGGGGAGTGGACTTATGGGGAAGACAGAGTTTTCCAATATAACAAGTAAGAAAAGTTTAATTAGTAGCTTTATCTCTTAAAATTTTTTGTGCAAGAAAATAATTGCAGCTCTTTTTAAGTCATTGATACACCAGATACCTTTAATCATGAAAATGAATGACACCATTAGAAGTCTTAAATCTTGTTAACATCTCACCAAGTCTTTGTTCATTGTTCAAAACTTCCAAAGTCTTTTGGTTATTGTTTGAAAATTTCAAAAACTTGAAAAGTTATAATCTTAAAATTTTGGATTATATAATAATTGTTTGATGTAGATTGCATAATTGATAACTAAGTGTATGGCAATTATCAAATGTGTAGCAATCATGATATCCGAGTCAATTTTACATCATCCATTACTTTTTCTCAAATAAAATAAAAATAAAAATGGACTGTAATTACATATCAAGTTTTCTACCCATTCACATCCCATGTAATGATCAAGAAATTTTATTTTGATACAAACAAGTTTAAATTCCGAATTACATCCTCCAACTTTAACTTATTTTCAAATTATTCATTTAAGTTTCTTTTTTTTTTTTTTTAAATCCTTAACTTAAATATGTTTTCAGTTTAGTCATTCCATCAATATTGTCCAATATTGCTATTAGTTTAATATCGTCCAATGTGGATTAGATGGAAGGAATACAATGAAAACAAATGAAAGTTAAAGGACTGAAATGATAAAGAGTAAAACTTAAAGAACCGAATTAAAAATTAAGTCAAAGTTAAAGGTGTAATTTTTAATTTAGCCTTCGTTCAATAAGCACTAATAAATAAAAAGTCAATTAGAAACCTTCTAGAGTAGAATATACATATTAATTAAAATTTGTTCAAGGAAATTTAATGAAACCTAAATTAAAATTTATGTAGTGTTAGGTTGCTTTATATATATATATATATATATATATATATATACAATTAGATTTCAAACTGGAATTCAATTAGAGTATAATTTTGCATTATGTGTCCCATTTAGTACCTCCAAATCTCCTGATCGAACTGATATTCTATATGTTTTATAACCCAAGCTAACATCAATAGCACCATTACAATTCATCATTCATGTGCGTAAGCATGGGTTACATACTAGTTAGATATAACTATCAATTAAGACATTATGGATTTCAATCTTCCCTCTTTCGTTATAACTATCGAATTAAAAAACACAAACAAACTTCAAAATGTGTGGTACTATTAGAGAAGACTTTAATCCTACTAAAGTTGCAATGAGTCTTTGGTTGGTGTTCGTAAAATAAATTTAGACTTGGAAAGTAATGGGCACATGGTACTACTATCGACTAGCGTGTCATTTGAGCTATATAATTGTTTGATGATATACAACTACTCTTTTCAAGTCATTGACTCTATGTGTTTCAAAAAAAAAAAAAAAAAAAAAGTCATTGAGAGAAGACTTTAATCCTAATAACGTTGCAATGAATCTTTGGTTGGTTTTTGTAAAAAAATTTAGACTTGGAAAGTAATGGCCACATGGTACTACTATCGACTAGCATGACATTTGAGCTATATAATTGTTTGATGATATACAACTACTCTTTTCAAGTCATTGATTCTATGTGTTCCCAAAAAAAAAAAAAAAAAAATCAATGATTCTCTAAACTCATTCAAACTTGAAAACTTGTATTAAATGGGAATATACTTCAAAACTTGTACCAAGATTTTTGTAGCACAATTAGTTGACACCTTTTGGTATCAGTGGTGTCTCCATGATTCAATGCCTCCCTCCTTTGTTATAACTATTGAATTATCCAAAAAAAACTTCAAAACATGTGGTTCTTTTAGAAGACTTTAATCCTAATTACATTGAATGAGTCTTTGGTTAAAGTTCAAAAATTCAATTTAGATGTGCAAAGTAATGGCATCATGGTTCAGCTATTGACTAGCATCACTTTTAGACTATATAACTATGTGCTAAAGATTCATGCTAGATTGAACTAGGAGAAATTGTGTTAATTATCTTGGTAAGTTTCAAATTAGTGTTTTAATAAGATATCTATGATGAGCCAGACACAATACTTTCTTTGAAGGGAGGAAACTAACACTAATCTCATTCTTCTTCTAGCGGTTTTTCGCAATGAATTAATTTCTAACCAGTTCAACCCAGTGGGAGACCATATGCACGATTATTAGCCACAACACAATTCCAATCCCTAGTGTTAGCATACTTTCTAGGTTGGGAGCTTTAATTTTCTTTACCTTATTAGCTCTCATTATCTTAGAAAAGACTTTAAGCCAGTAAAATGTTTCAAAAAGTCTTTGGCCCATGAAATGGAAAATTAAGGTCTCATGTCTCATCAAAAAGACAAAATTAAAGTCTTTTGGGTCACTCTATTAACTAGCGTGAATTGTGGTCTGTGGAACTGTTGTCACTTGTCAAAGGCATGGAAAATTTAATCTATTAACTAGCTTGAATTGCAGTCACTCTATTAACTAGCTTGTAATCCCATGCATATGCATAGATATACTTTAAAAATATATATTAAGGTGCGGTTTGGATTCGCGTTTGCATTTGTGCGTTTGCATGTTTTGCGGTTTTTTTTTTTTTTTTTTTTTAGCGCTTATGAATAGTAACCGGCACTGTTCATGCACGTGATTACACTGTGTGGGAGACAAAGTTACTGTTCATGCATAGTTCACGCATTGTTTATGAGACCCACAACCACTTTATTAAAAAAAAAAATATTAGAAATGGGTCTCACAACACTATTCACATATTTAAAAATTATTTTGCTATATTATTTTCAGTTTTCAGCAAAATAAGTTGTATCCAAACAGACCCTAAGATGCATAGTATAATAATTTTACATATATAATTTAAATATTATTGATAGTTATTCTTTTTTTTAACTCTTTAAAAAATCCTGTAAGAATGTTATTAGGTAAAAAATGTAAATTGTCAATTTTTAAATATTTTATATTCATTAATTCTAAACTCTTTGGTTTTTGTACACAATAACTCACTTGAATGGATATCTATGATATGGTCCCACATTTGATTCAAAAATTAAGAAATAAAATTCTCTCTAAAAATAAATAATTTAGGACATACGGCGCAAAATTGGACTTCAATTGTAAAATCTAATTGGATTTTCTTTAAGGTTTACCTATTAATATATAGATATATATATATATATATATATATATTTATATATATATAATTTTGGTGCCGAATGAATTGTTTTTAGTTATAAAAAAAAAGGCTCATAAATATAAAATCATTCAAACTCTCTCTTTCTCTAATTTTATATATAGTGTTAGATATATGATTATTTTTTTATAATTTATTTATATTGGACTTCTTGTTTTCTACTCTAAATTAACTTATTTGGCAAAAAAGATTTAAAATTTTCAATTAGATGGAACACGTGTCGTAAAATTAAATTCTAATTGAAATTTAATTTTTACACTGAACTAACTAACTTGGTTCAAAAATTTTAAAATTTTGATTAAATAAGACACATGATGCAAAATTAGACTCTAAGTGTGAGTTTGGGAAGCGCATTTCCCACTGAGTGCTTTTTTTTGGTGGGTTCTGTGCACTATTCACAAGATCCACAAGTATTTTTTCAACAAAAACAACTTTAAAATTGGGTCCCATGGCACTATTCATACATTTAAAAATTATTTTATTACAGTATTTTCAGTTTTCAACAATAAGTAATATCCAAACAGATTCTAATTGAATTCCAATTTAAAATCTAATTGGATTTTCTTTTAACTTTACTTATTAATATATATATATATATATATATATATATAAATAAGATGTGTTCAAGTTACACCTTTAATGGACCATTGATTATTATTAGATCTAAGGGTCAAAAAACACTCATAGTAATGTTATTATTACTCCCTAAAAATTAGTGATTTAGGCATTAACTCTTATTATTTAAAAAATAATAATAAAAAATAAAAATAAAAAACCAGCATTGGGAGGCAATCTAAACAAGAAGTCTCCCTTCCTTTTAATGTGACCATGTGAGAATTCAAATGCATAAATAAAACCATAGTGTTTTTGTCATACTGATTTTTCTTTTTTGGGGGCCAGATATAACTTTGACATCAGAATTAAAGATGAATATATGCGGTAAGATAAATAACCAGAAGTATTCACTCATTTCATAACTCAATTCTCCTGAAACAGTATCCCTTGGTGTCAAAATGTGGCTACATAGGCCGATTGGAACTTCAGCCATCAATCTCAAATTATGGGTACGACTTCAAGCTTGAAAACTTCCCAGGAGGATCAAAAACATTTGAAATCATTTTAAAATTCTGTTATGGTCTCCCAGTGGACTTAAATTCTGTTAGAGAACGATTGTTATTTTGTTTATTAAAACAAAATAAAGATAGCTTGTATTAACAATTTAATCTTGAGCATTTTATGAATGGTGGAGGCCTGAAAGTATAGTGCAGAAAGAAATATGGATGAAGAAGATGATGATATGGAAGAAAAAAAAAAAAAGTTAATGCTGTGGCTTTTTTTTTTTTAACAATAAGAGTTAATGTCTAAATCACTAATTTCTTGAGAGTAATAATGACATTACTATGAGTGTTTTTTGACCCTTAGATCTAATAGTAATCAATGATCCATAAAAGGTGTGATTTGTGAAGTTACACCAGGTGTAACTTGAACCCATCTCTCTTTCTCTCTTTCTCTCTATATATATAGATGACTTATAAACTTGAATTGTTTTTAGTTCTACAAAAAAAAAAAAAAGGCTCATAAATATAAAATCATTCAAAAATTATGTTTTTTTATGGTTTACTTATATTGGGCTTCTCGTTTTTTACACTAAATTAACTTATTTGGTACAAAAATTTAAAAACTTAGATTAGATAAGACACATGTCGCAAAATTAAAATCTAATTGAAATCCAATTTTTATATTGAATTAACTCACTTGGCACAAAAATTTAAAAACCTATATTAGATGGGACACATGACGCTCAAAATTAGACTCTAGTTGAATTCCAATTTGAAATCTAATTGGATTTTTTCGCAGCTTTACCTATTATTATATATATAGATATATAAATATATGTTAATACCTTAATTAATTGCCAATTTAGTCCGCTAAACATTTCTAATTTGAATCATTAACCCTTTTTTTCTTCCTAAAAGAATTATTAATATTTAATACATTAGACATTATGTTTTGTGTGTTAGTTTAGTTCATGTATCTTATATATAAACGCCAATTTAGTTCACTGAACATTTCTAATTTTTGAATCATTAATCCTTTTTCCTTTTTGAAAGAATCATGAATACTTTAGAAGTTATGTTTTGTGTGATAGTTTAGTTCATGTATCTTATAAATAAATGCCAATTTAGTCCACTGAACATTTCTGATTTGAATCATTAATCCCTTTTCCTCTTTGAAAGAAGAAAAATGGTAACAGCCGGGTACCGTAAGGTGTTTGTTAAGGATGATTTATTATTAGGTCCGCTTAATAAAAATTAGTATAAATTGATAAGAGATTTGAAAATATTACTGAAGTGACAAGGGGAACTTCAAAAGTTAGCTTTACTAACACAACACCCTTAAAAGAATTATTAAGGGGGTGTTTGGTACATGCACTTAAAAACATGTGTTTTGTTGTTTGAAAACATGTATGGAAATACATATGGGTGAAAAAGTATGTGAAAATACATAAAATATTGTTTAAAAATTGAAAACATGTGTTTGAGTTACCGTACCAAACAAGGCCTAATACTTTAGACATTATGTTTTGAAATACAAGTATCAAATAAAGGAAATTGGTCTCAGTTGACATGTATATCAAATGAGTAGTAAAGGTTCCTAGTGTCCGGGGCACGGGTTCCAGTTGGGTCTAAAGAGTTTCCAGGCATTCTGAACCTAACGCTGAAGGGTACGCCGCATTCACCCCCCCCCCATCCTTTCCATAAATTCCTACAGACCACTCAGGTCTCCAAGGCTGTGAAGGCCAGTCATACCCATGATTACCAATGCACACATGGTATGCAACTTTGGATGCAACAGGTTCAATCTGAGTAAAAAAATGATCCCAAAACCCTGAATATCCTCTTGCATAGCTGATGTCCCCAATATGTGATATAAAAGCTGGCTTGTCACCCAAAGCCTCAACATCACGAAGTATCCACTTCATGGTCGCTATGCTTTCTTCTTGTGTACGGAAAAACGTATTGTATGATATTGCAGTACCCATATCACCAAACAGGAAGGCTATTGTTTCATCAGAGTCCTCATTCCTTGACACAAAGCTGTGAGTTGAACTCCAACCTCCAGCTAAAGTTATTTGTCAAAAATATTATTAAATATTCAATCATGAGTTGGCAATGCACAAATTTTTTTAAGAAAAAAAAAGGAAAAAAAAAATCACACACACTTTCCAATAATTTATTGATTTATTGGTACCAATTTAGTGTGAATGTGTGATAATTTGTACATGATTTGACTTTATTTGAAAAGAGTATAAAATATTATTTAATAATTGTTTTTAGAAAAAACATAAATTGATAAAATGTATTAATATAGTCTTGTTCTCCCACTATTAACAATTGTGTTGCCCTAATAGATGGTCTTGTGAGTCAACTAATCCATGGTATATAAATAATTAAATTACAAGCAATTGTCTTCACAGTCTATAGTCTACACCATTGAATTATTTATTCATATTGTCCCATATGGTGGTACCAAATATATATTCATTATAAAATGTATTGATATGGTCTTGTTCTCCCACTATTAACATTGTGTTGCCCTAACAAATAGTCTTGCGGATCAACTAATCCATGGTATATAAATAATTAAATTACAAGCAGTTGTCCTCACAAACTCTACACTCTACACCATTGATTTATTTATTTATATTATCCTATATAGTGGTACCAAATATTTATTCATTATAAAATGTATTGATATGGTCTTGTTCTCCCACTATTAACAATTGTGTTGCCCTGACAGATTGTCTTGTGGGTTAATTAATTCAACGTATATAAATAATTGAATTACATGCAATTGTCTTCAAAGACTCTATAGTCTACACCATTGGTTTATTTATTCATATTTCCTATATGGTGGTTCTTACCCTGCTTGGAACTTTCAGAAAAGAAGTTGAAAGTGGATTTTTTTAATTATTATTTAATAATCAGGTTATTGAGTGTTACTTAACACTTTTAAAAAAAAAAAAAAATTTATACAAATTCTAATATAATCTAAGTGTATATGTGTGTGAAGCTCCCTCTTGGAGACTTGAACCCCGGCCCTTGCCTCCCACACCCCACAAATACTTATATTTGTGGAGTGATCATCACACCAAGGGAGTGCGGTGATGAGTGTTACTTAACACTAAAATGTCATCATTATGACAGAGTACTGGTATCTTTAATCATTTGATTTAGACGGACTTAACACTAAAATGTCATCGTGATGACCGTATTCATTGGTTTTGACTTAAGTAGACTATTTTAATTCAGAGCAAAAAGGGACTCTATAGATACAATAATCAATGGCAGATTCCCTATTAATCTCTTAAAATTCTTAAAGTTAAGTTGGGTTTTAGTTAGTTCAACTAGTATGTTTTTTGTAGTTGTCGTTAAATAAGATATCACTCCAAAAAAATTAAAAATTAAAAATTAAAAAAAAAAAGTTTTATTTATCTATTTTAAAATAAATATATTACAGGTATAAATAGTATTTGACTATTATTATTTTGATTTCTATTTAAATTATAATAAAATAACAACAACAACAACAACAACAACAAAGATTTAGTCCCAAAATTTTAGAGTCAGCTATGAATTTTCAATTGATTTGTTAAGATCAACCACGTGTATTATTTTCCTCAATTTTATTTAAATTATAATGATTTGGAAAATTTTAATTCATTTGCGTAACTAAATCTGGAGAGATCTAGACTAGATCTGATGAGATCTCAACAAAATTCGATGAGATCCACCAAGGGTGTGCGGTGATGAGTGTTACTTAACACTAAAATGTCATCATTATCACATTATCACCATTTTCACTAGTTTTTATTTAAGTAGGCTACTTAAATTCAGAGCAATAAGGGCCATACTATATATATATATATATATATATATATATATATATATATATATATCCTTAAAACTTTTATTTATCAAACTTTCTAATAAAGCAAGTCAATGACAGAGTACTGGTATCTTTAATCATTTGATTTAGACGGACTTAACACTAAAATGTCATCGTGACGACCGTATTCCTTGGTTTTGACTTAAGTAGACTATTTTAATTCAAAGCAAAAAGGGACTCTATAGATACAATAATCAATGGCAGATTCCCTATTAATCTCTTAAAATTCTAATAGTTAAAGTCGGGTTTTAGTTAGTTCAACTAGCTAGTAAAGTTTTTTGTAGTTGTCGTTAAATAAGATATCACTCCAAAAAAATTAAAAATTAAAAAAAAGTTTTATTTATCTATTTTAAAATAAATATATTACAGGTAAAAATAGTATTTGACTATTATTATTTTGATTTCTATTTAAATTATAATACAATAACAACAACAACAAAGATTTAGTCCCAAAATTTTAGAGTCGGCTATGAATTTTCAATTGATTTGTTAAGATCGACCACGTGTATTATTTTCCTCAATTTTATTTAAATTATAATGATTTGGAAAATTTTAATTTATTTGCTTAACTAAATCTGGAGAGATCTAGACTAGATCTGATGAGATCTCAACAAAATTCGATGAGATCCATCAAAATCTCCATCAGAAGTATAGCTCCACCATGATCGACAATATCTCGACCAGTTCTTGTGATTTCAACCAATCCAACCATTGGAATAGTGAAATCATGGCGGTGAAAGACCCATATACCCATGGTCGATGACAGGTGGTGCAATTCCAAACTAGAGTTGATAGGATTGAGTGGCACTCTGACCCTAAACCCGACCCATGGACACTCTTACTTATTTTATAGTGGATAAATAAAATTTAAATAAATTATATTTGAAATCACTTTTAAAAACTCTAAAGAATCTTAACCAAAGAATCTTAACCAACTCCCAAACCGTGTTACATTTTTGGTCTAGTTTGTTCAATTATCAATGCTTGAGCTTAACCTACTTTTCATTTAATATCAAGGAAAACTATTTCATAAGCTAATTAAGCTAGCAAAGTACCACATGTTGGCTTTCAGATATTGATCAGGTAATTTAATGAGTCTAGGTTATTAATTAAGTTTCAATGAGGGTGAACTCGAATGGTTTATTATGTATATGTTGAGGGCCAAACTCACTCTACACAAAAAAATAAAATAAAAAATAAAAAACGAGAATAAGAAGAAAGAAGAAAAAAAAGAGAAAGAAAGATCACCATCTATCGTTTAAATCCAAAAAAGAAACAGAAAAAAAGAAAAAAGAAAGACCACCCCAAAATGTCTAGATAGCTGCATGAAGCCCACCAAGTAAAACCAATTGGACTTAGGAAGTTTCGTGACTCAGTCTTTATTAGATTTACATTTGATAAGTGTCATTCACGTTGCAAAATCACCTATTCTCTTTTGCATCTTGGGTGGATTATTCACTTATTCAGTATTTAGTATTTAGCACTAACAGATCATAAAATCATCCAAATCCAAATTAGATAATTCTACAAGAATTTTCTGTTTTGTAGACAAATTGCAACAAAAAATAATAAATAAAAAAGAAAGAAAGAAAGAAACTGTATTATGCAAAATGTATGTTGTTTTCAGATCCCTTATTTTCCTATAATTGCGTCCACTCTCAGTATAAATAAATAAATAAAGCCACAACTTACTTTTGAAATGAAAACCAAAATTCGAAAGAACTAATCTGACAAATTATTAGTGATGATGCCGTAAAAATCACCAATGAGCCACACAGTCCTCGCACACTCAAAGCAAGACTTGCACAACAAAAAGAGAAGGCCTAACAGAGAGCACTGGTGTGGTGCCGGCCAAATACCCTCCGAAGGTCAAGTTAGAACTATTCTCACAACTCTAGAGTGCTAGAAAGGAGTAAATTATGCGTACCTGTTTTGTGAGGGTCTTTGGGTTTTTATAGTAGTGTAGAATCAGACTCCTATGCTTGCATAACAAGTCTTTTCCATATAGGGAAGATCCTTATTAATGGGCGTATTTTCAAGAATCCTCTTTGTGTTAGAATTCTATTCATGATGGGATTATACAAGTTAGGGTCAATTGTGAGACGCAAGTCGTTTCCTTTTAAGATTCCTTGGAGACCACATAATGAACAAATTAGCGCCACGTGGCCCATTGGTCCGTCCACTCCGGCTCAATCATACTGGATCCGTCCACATACCTTGACCTGTTAGGCCCATACAAACGGACCCGTCATCCATAACTCTAATCCGTCATCTTCACTATTCTTCCTCTTCAATTGCCCCCTCACCCCGTGAGTCCGTACTCTCTGAGTGGAAGGACACGCGGGGTGACGGTTGAACTTTTGACGAATGCCCCCTAGTCTGGACAGGTTGGCCTAGGGTAATTAATGATGGACGCGTGGTGTTTGCTGAATGGTTGATCACGAGAATCGAAACGCCCCTTCATCTTCCGTGCCGTTCTCCCTATATAAACTAAGATTTCTTCTGTTCATTACTTTACTTTCACCAGAAACTCAAGATCAGAGCGCACCTGTCACTCTTGTCAAAAGCTTGTACCGTTCAACCATTGCATCAGTCAACATTACTTGTCATCATTTGAATCCGTCCTAGTAAGCATCTCATCCTTTTTACTTAAAGTTTTTATGCATTTACACTTTTCTGAGACACTTACATGTCCGTCAACCATTATAGTATTATTAGTCTTAGGCTTTATCGTCACGTGTAGGTCATGTCTAGTGCATCAAGTAACCAGTCGTTTGTCCGCGATGGAGCGGGCTACGATGAAGTGTACCCATCAAGTCACAAAGACCATGACAGTCCCAGTGAGAGGAGTCCGTCAGCGTCCTCTTCAATGGATGAGGATTCAAAGATTAGAGAAATCAAACGCTGACTCTCGTGATGGTCTGATGAATATTGATCCTCCGATCCAATCCATCATAGGACCTGATGGGCTTAGAGAGTTCATCCTTCTACCCTTATGGACGGTCAACGACTTTAATTCCAAAAGCAAAGAAACACACTTTAAAACACTTAGGGATAAGTTCCAAATACCCGACAACATACCTATGCATCTACCTTACAAAACTGAGAAGTGTTATTTTGAGGGTCTTGAAGACTTAGGGGTTTATGAGCAAATGCTGAAGGCAAGGCTCAGGTTTCCATTAAGCACTCTTCACCGTCGTCTCCTCCAATATCTTAGATTGTCCGTCAACCAAATTTTCCCTAATGCTTGGAGGTTTTCCTTAGTGTGGAGGTCCTGTGCGGCGCTATGTCTGACGGGGCATAGAGGTCGACGATGGAATAATTCTTCAACTGATACCGTCCTGCCGAGATTACCCAGTCCAAGGGCATGTACAACTTCACGCCCAGGAGCCCGTTATTAAGGCTTATTTGTGAGAATCCTAACTCCAACAGAGATTGGAAGAGTCGTTATTTCTTTTTTGAGGGTGACGGGTGGATGTGTCTCCCTGGTGACACTAAATTCATGCTCGTTGACAAAACATGGGGCATAATGCCACCGTCGGGTATGCATCTGTCAGCAAACATTTGTTTATATTTTAACAATTCTGCAATGCATAACTATCCATCTTCCTATGTAGCTCAGGACCGTCCTTCAGTCTCAATTGAGCAATTCAGCTTCTTGGAGAACATTTTTAACAAAACCAAACTTGAAGAGAGGACGTGGGCCAAATTGGTCAACCTAAACACGTTCAATAGTATTGTGACGGACTAGAACCAACCAAAGCCGCCCTTCGATATGAGGCCTAAGTCCAAGCACGCAAGTCCGTCACCTTCAGCTTTTTGTCATGCTTATTCAATCTTCAACATTCGTCCTTTATTTTTTTACAGAAATGGATGCTGCTAAGAGAAGGGCTTATATCAAGCAGTAAACTGCCATGCAAAAACAATAGGGGGGGCAGACCGAGAAAGGATCAGGTTCAGCCAACCCGTCTTCCAAAAGGCAACTTGAGAAGACTAACCGTCAGCCCCTGAAGTAGCCCAAAGATGTTCCTGAACCTGTCTTAGGGTTAAAAGCTGAGGGGAAGAAGACGGTTTCAAAACCCGTTCACGACAAGGGAAAAGGACTTATGACGGGTTCTGTTCCTTCTGCTAAAAAACCACCCATCCTTCTCCGTGAGGACTCGAAGTATGCGTTGGAGCAATTTTTGTCCATCATAACGGTTGACAATTATGAAGACTTGAGCAACCACACAACCGAGGCCATGGGGGAGACAGGTCTCTTCTGCATCACTCAGGTAACTTCGCAACCGTCTGCCTTTCTTCCCGTCAACATATCTAGCTACTAACTTCCTCCGTTTTCAGGCCATGTTAATAAGGAAAGGGCTGATGGGCCGTGCCTTAACCATAAGATAACTTTAGACCGTCTACGGGCAAAGGCAACTCTAACAAAGGATGAGCTTAATGAATTGAAGTCTTGGAAGGTGGTCCAGGAGAAAAAACTTGCTTTGTCTGAGGAGGTTAAAGGTGAACTTGAAAAGTAGACAGAGTTGTTGAAGAAAGCCCTAGCAGATAAGGAAAAGGAAATTAAAGATGCTAATGACCGACTCTGTCAAGCAAAAGAGGAAGCGATACGTGAGTATCATGATTCTGATGCCCTTTGGCAAAGCTTGGAGGTTCTTTTGCTGAAGGCTTTGATGATTGCCTTCGTCAGGTCAAGGCTTCTTATCCGGATCTGGACTTATCCTGTGTTAACTTGATGCTCTAGCCCCGACCTCCGTTCAGCCTATCCTATCTGAGAGTATAGATGAGTTATTTGCTAATGATGTTCCTGGTAGTGGAGAGAAAGTTCAAATTGAGGACACTACCCGTCACCCTGCTGTGCAAGAGGAGAACGAGCAGAATTCCCTTGTTTAGCAGTAGCTTTTTTTTTTTTTTTTTTTGGTAAACATCCTTGTAGAACGATGTTAACTATTCTATTTGTCATATGTGTACATTTCCCTTTAAGGGCTTTTATTTATTTTTACTTGCTTATTATTTTGCTTGCAAGCTTGTTTCGTAATTTTTTGCAATGAGTTTGTCTTGTTTGATCTGTCTATGTTGCCAATGATTATTTATGCCTTTGAACTCATTTTGTGGATGATGGCTTTGAACCCGTCTGCCTTAGGCTTTTAAGGCTGTTCATGCTGTTTGTCAAGTCATGACTCGGTTTACTTTTAGATAGACCCGTCCGTCTTGGATGGTTTGTCCATTCTATGGACTTAGTGAGTTTCCATCCTTTTTGGATGATCCGTCCATTCTATAGACTTAGTAAGTTTCCATCCTTATTGGGTAGACTGTCCTCATTGGGGATTTTGATAACGTGTCCGTCCTTCTTGGATGGACCGTCCACTCTATGGACTTTGTAAGCTTCCATCCTTTTTGGATGGACCGTCCACTTTGTGGACTTTGATAATGTATCCATCCTTCTTATAGGGACCATCCACTCTGTGGACTTTGTAAGCTTCCATCCCTTTTGGATGGACCGTCCACTTTGTGGACTTTGATAATGTATCCATCTTTCTTGGATGGACCTTCCATTTTGTGGACTTGATAAAATTCTCACCCTTTATGGATGAACCGTGGACTTCGTAGAATTTTCATCCTTCATGGATGAACCGTCCACTTTGTGGACTTGAATACAATTTTCATCCTGTGGACGAACCGTCCATTGGACTTTGATAAAATTCTCATCCTTCATGGGTGAGCCGTCCACTTGGTAGAGTTTTCATAAAAAGACTAGTCATATCTGAATATTCCTCGTATTATTAAACCAAAAATAATTCTTTAAAGGAGAAGCTTAAAAACTTAAAAAGCAAAAATAAACTGTCTAGATAGTAAACTAGAAAACCGAAGAATGTTGCAAAAATTAAATTAAACTAGCAAAATGTAAAAAAACTGAGAATCTGTTGAATGTCGCTTTCTACTAGTAGTACTTTCTTAGGTGCTCGGTGTTCCATGGATGGGATAGCTTTTGCCCATCTAGTGTCTCGAGGTGGTACGTGCCTTTCCTCTGCCACGACGTAATTCTGTAGGATCCTTCCCAGTTTGGGCCGAGCTTCCCTTAGGTAGGATCTCTACTGGAGCCCATTACTTTCCTTAGGACGAGATCTCCAACTTGAAAGTCCCTGTGCCTAACTCTGGAATTGTAGTGCTTGGCCATGAGGTTCTGGTACCATGCCAATCTCTGTTCAGCTGTAGCCTTGACTTTATCTAGTAAGTCTAGCTGCAGGCGCATGGTCTCGTCATTCCTCCATTTGTCATGATTGTCTACCCTGTGACTTGTGAGTCCAACTTCGGCTGGGATGACTGCTTCACTCCCGTACGCTAGTTGGAACGGTGTCTCCCCGGTGGGTGTTCTTGCTGTTGTCTGGTATGCCCATAAAATGCTCGGAAGTTACTCCGGCCAGATGCTCTTTGCCCCCTTGAGCCAGGTCTTGATGATCTTGAGCAAGGATCAGTTTGTAACCTCTACCTGTCCTTTGGCTTGGGGGTGGGCGGGCGGGTGATGAGTAATGGTTCTTGATTCCAAGCTCTGAACAGAAGTCCCTGAACGCGTGGTTGTCAAACTGCTTTCCTTTATCAGAGACAAGCACTCTTGGTATCCCATATCTGCAGATGATGTTCTTCCAAACAAAACTCCGAATATTCTTCTCTGTGATAATGGCTAAGGCTTCAGCTTCCACCCATTTTGTGAAGTAATCGATGCCAACTACCAGGAACTTCAACTGCTTAACTGCTGTAGGAAAGAGGCCCATGATATCTAATCCCCATTAAGAAAATGGCCAAGGGGCCGTCATAGGGGTTAGTTCCTCGAATGGCTGTCTGATGGTATTGCTGAACCTCTGACACTTGTCGCAGGTTTTGACATAGGCTTGTGCATCCTTCTGCATGGTGGGAAAATAATATCCTGCTCTAATCAGCTTATGTACTAGTGATCTTGCCCTCGAGTGGTTTCCGTAAATCCCCTTGTGAACTTCTCTCATGACATATTCTGCCTCCTCGGGGACTAAGCATCTCAGATATGGGCGGGAGAAGCCTCTTTTATACAAAACATCCTTTATAATAACGAATCGCGAGGCTTTGACCTTTAACTTCCTTGCGACGTCCTTCCCGTCTGGTAGCATTCCATCTTTTAGGTAGGAGATCAATGGCACGGTCCAGTTGTTTTCAGTACCTATCTCCTGCACACTTGTACCCTCATCAATAAGCGAGGAAGTTTGGACGAAAGATAATACCTGATTGGGGACAAGCATGTGTTCTGCTAAGGCAACCTTAGCAAGTCGATCGGAGCTTTCGTTCTCTTCCCTTGGGATTTGAACGATCTTAACTTGGAGACTACCAATTCGGCCCTTCACCTCATCGAGGTATCTCTTCATTCTTTCATTCTTGTATTCGTAGCTGTCGTTGACCTGATTGGTCACGGCTTAGGAATCATAATGTATGATCGTGTTTTCAGCCCCTGCCGCTCTTGCGAGGTCTAGTCCTACGATCAAGTCTTCGTATTCTACCTTGTTATTTGTCATATGAAATTCGAGTCGGATCATGCATTCTATCTTATCTTCTTCTGGGGAGAATAGCACTACACCGGCCCCACCTGCTTGCCTATTAGAAGATCCATCCGTGTAAATATTCCACAGGGGAATCTTTTCTGCCCCCTGGTCGTCCATGAGAGTGAACTCGACGATGAAATCAGCTACAACCTATCCCTTTACAGCCGTCCTCGGCTGGTAATGTATGTCGAATTCACTCAATTCTACGGCCTATAAAACTATTCGTCCTGTGGCTTCAGGGCTATTCATGACTCTTTTCAGAGGCTTGTCCGTTAGGACCACGATGGTATGGGCTTGGAAGTGCAACTTGAGTTTTCGTGCCGCAGTTACCAATGCCAAGGCCAGCTTCTCCATTTGGGGGTACCTCTCTTCTGCTCCTCGAAACACTTGGCTTGCGAAGTAGACGGGTCTCTGAGCTCCATCTTCCTCTCTTACCAAAGCGGCACTGACAGCGGCTTGTGAGACGGCTAAGAATAGGTAAAGCTCTTCTCTTGGCCTGGATTGGCTAAGTAACGGGGGAGATGACAAATATGCCTTTAGGTTTTCAAATGCCTGTTGGCACTCGTCCGTCTATTCAAATGACTTCTTTAATGTTCGGAAAAAGGGGAGGTATTTGTCCGTCGCCCGTGAGACGAATCTATTTAATGCCGCTATTTTGCCATTCAAGCTATGCACCTCCTTGATCGTCTTTGGTGGAGCTAGCTCCATTATGGCCTGTAATTTCTCTAGATTGACCTCTATACCTCTTTGAGATACCATGAATCTCAAGAACTTCCTCGCAGTGACTCCGAATACGCACTTGCTCGGATTTAACTTCATATTGTACATTCGGAGTGTGTCGAAAGTTTCTCGGAGGTCACTTAAGTGGTCGTCTTCCCTTACGCTTTACTAGCATGTCATCTACATAAACTTGCACATTCCTCCCAATTTGGTGGACGAACATCTTGTCCATCAATCTCTGATACGTCGCGCCTGCACTTTTGAGTCCGAATGGCATTACTTTGTAGCAGAAAAGTCTCCGGCTCGTCACAAAGGAAGTTTTTTCTTGATCTGCTTCCTCCATTCTAATCTGGTTGTAACCAGAAAAAGCATCCATGAAGCTCAGAAGTTCATGTCCTGCGGTTAGTCTACCAAGGCATCTATCCGTGGGAGTGGGTTATTGTCTTTTAGGCATGATTTGTTGAGATCCGTGAAATCAATACACATCCTCCATTTTCCATTGGCCTTTTTAACCATAACCACATTTGCCAACCAGTCGGGGTAATACACCTCCCAAATGAAATCTGCATCAAGCAACTTTTGAACTTCTTCAGCTATAGCTTTGTCTCTTTCCTGAGCAAACACTCGTTTTCTTTGTCGGATGGGAGGCGATGAGGGCGACACATTCAAACTGTGTACTATGACTAAAGGGTTAATCCCTGGCATGTCCTCATGACTCCAGGCGAACACATCTTGGTTGTCCTTAAGGAAAGTCGTGAACACTTGTCGTACCGTCCGACTTGATAATGTACCCATCTTAGATCAAGGGTTATTTCTTCTAGCTTCTCAACCGGCTCTGCTAGTGCCCTTTGTTCATCTATGCATAATGCTTATTGGTGATTATCCATTTCTAGCATGGCAATGTAGCATTCATGTGTAGCCACCTGATTTCCCCGCAGCTCTCCTAGTCCCTAATCTGTAGGGAATTTGATCATTAAGTGGTAGGTTAAAGTTACAGCCTTCCATGAGTTGAGGGTTGGTTGTTCGAGAATGGCATTGTAAGCTGATGAACAATTAACCATGAGGAATGTTACGTTCTTGGTGATCTGCTGCGGGTAGTCGCCTACCGTTACTGACAATGTGACGGCGCCAAGGGGGAAAACCCTTATGCCTTTGAAACTAACGAGGCGGCATTTATCGGGACCAGCTGTTCTCTGTCAATCCTCATCTGCTGGAAGGCCGGGTAATACAGGATGTCTGCTGAGTTGCTGTTGTCGATCAAAACCCGGTGCATGTTATAATCTCCTACTCGTAGGCTGACGACGAGTGCGTCGTCATAAGGGTGGTGGAGCCTTTGAGTGTCTTCTTTTGAGAATCTGATTACAGGGTTGTCGATTCGTGCCATCTTAGATACGGAGCCTGTCAGCTAGATGTTCTGGACATTCTGAAGTAGGTCTTACAGGCTTTTTTGGACAACCTGGTTTCGGCTGTGCCCCCTACTATCATTCTTATATCTCCAATTGGGGGTCTAGGGCATTCATTCTCCCGTCGAGGGGCGTGCTCCTATGGTGGATCCGTCCTTTCCTTATGAACAAACCTTTGCAGTTTCCCTTTATTATAAGAGTTTCTATCTGTTACTTCAAATTGTAGCAGTCGACTGTGTCATGTCTGTGATCACGATGGAACCGGCAATATTTATCCCTTGACCTCTCATTGGGATCTCCCTTCAGCTTGTCGGGGAACGTTAGAGCTCCTTTGTCTTTTATCTACATCAAGACTTGGTCTGTCGGGGCCGTCACTGGTGTGAAACTTGCGAATTTCCCAGCGTGAGGTCCGGAGCATCGGTCTTCCCGTCGTTCTCCGGTTCTATCCATCTTTCGACACCTATCCTGTCGAGCGTCTTCTTGTCTTTCCCTCTTTCTAGGCTTCTCTTCTCAGGCCAATAATGCATCCTCCACGTTCATATATTTGGTAGCCTTGTAGATCACATCCGACATGGTTTTTGGATCATTCTTATATAGAGAAAATAGAATTTTCCTTACCGTAGGCCATTAGTAAATGCTGCTACGAGTATTTTGTCGTCCGCTTCATCGATTGAAAGGGCCTCCTTGTTGAAACGAGTTATGTAGGACCTCAGCGTCTCGTCCTCCCTCTACTTTATGTTCATCAGGCATGCAGTAGACTTTTTATACCTGTATCCCCCGATGAAGTGCGATGCGAATTGTGCGCTTAACTCCTTGAAGGAACTAATGGAGTTGGGCATTAACCTGCTGAACCAGACCCTTGTGGGGCCGTTCAGTGTGGTGGCCCTACACATGATCACGTCCGGTATCCCTTGAAGGTGCATGAGGGTCTTGAAGGACTCCAAGTGATTCAATGGGTCTTTGTTTCTGTCTTAGTTTTCCACCTACGGCATACGAAACTTTGGTGGAAGGGGGAAAGAGTTGACTAACATGGTGAATGGTGAGTCGGTTCAGTAGACTAGATCATCGAGATCACTGGACACTCTACCCTTGAGTGCATTCATCATGAAGTCCATCCGTTCTCTCATCATCTGCATCTCCGCGACAATGTGGGGCAGAGTCGTATCGACAGTTGATGGACGACTCATATCCTGCCTTTTAGGTCTGCTTGAGGCATTACTTCCTTCCGACCCCACCCGGTCTCTTTGTTCAGCACTGGTACCTTCTTGATCCTCCTCTTGGATACCCATGGCTACGTTCTTCTGCAGTAGCTGCTCCTCTAGAACTTCATTTTATTTGGTAAGGCGTTCCACCGCTTCTGTGAGGGTTTGGACCTGTCTCTCCAGGGCAGTGGGTCACAGCTCATCTCCTTGAACGTTGTTGGTAGTTGCCATCGAGCGAGTAAGTACCATGCAACTCTTTGTCCAGGAAGCGTTTGTATGGCTTACAAATCGTTGTCGTTTCCCACAGATGGCACCAATTGATGATGCCGTAAAAATCACCAGTGAGCCACACAGTCCTCGCACACTCAAAGCAAGACCTGCACAACAAAAAGAGAAGACCTAATAGAGAGCACCGATGTGGTGCCGGCCAAATACCCTCCGAAGGTCAAGTTAAAACTATTCTCACAACTCTAGTGTGCTAGAGAAAGGTAAATTATGCATACCTATTTTGTGAGGGTCTTTAGGTTTTTATAGTAGTGTAGAATCAGACTCCTATTCTTGCGTAAATGGGCGTATTTTCCAGAATCCTCTTTGTGTTAGAGAATTCTATTCATGATGGGATTCTACAAGCTAGGGTCAATCGTGAGACACAAGTCATTTCCTTTTAAGATTCCTTGGAGACCACATAATGACCAAATTAGCGCCACATGGCCCATTGGTCCATCCACTCCGGCCCAATCATACCGGATCCGTCCACATACCTTGACCTGTTAGGCCCATACAAACTGACCCGTCATCCATAACTCTAATGTGTCATCTTCACCATTCTTCCTCTTCAATTAGTATATTAATTCCTATACAAAATCTTTCTATATATATATAGCATGCCATAGGCATCCTCTTGTATCATCAAATCAACATGTATTCATCTTCACACTCAATTCGAAGTAACCTCTTTATATGTTGAGATGATAATAATGGGGATATACGTTTTTAGACCCCTTAAAACACAATTTGTTTAATCTAATATTAAGCCAAGTTGATTAACAAGTTCATTAATAAGATCTAGGTTAAACACATTCAAATCATATCATGTGAATAGTGCGGAAAAGTAAATAACACAACGATATGATAACCCAGGAAAACCAAACCGGTAAAAAACCTAGGGAGGATTTAACCTAACTATTCTCAAGGTAAAACAGATCCACTATGAAAGAATTGAAATTTGTACAGTAAGACTTAGACCACTAACATCCTATTGCTACCTCGTGTAGAAAACTTACTACCACGATCACACGACAGCTCCGAGTCCACGGACTACTTCTTTCTTTGCTCCACAACAACCACAAGTTCTCCTACTTGTGTTTTTCTTTAAGCTCTTGAAATAGCAACTGAAGAGATCACCAAGTTCTTAACATCAATCTTGATCTTGATAACCCTCAGTGTGTATGAAGGTAAACACCTCTAGATCTCACAGAAGATTCACACACACAACATATCAACAACCTCTAAAACGTGGCTAGGGTTTTTCCTTTTATACTTGAAGCAAAACATAAAACCCTACACATCATATGGGCTTGGGCTGAGTTGGAAATTCTACAGAAAAAACAATCTGCACAAGGTTCGATCGATCGAGTCTAATTTTCGATCGATTGGGCCTTGCAGGTTTAGTCCAATAAATTATGCAATCACTTGAAGTTTTGAGCAGTCTACATCTAGACTCTAAGTTTTGATCATGGTTTGCCAACCCATTACACATTGAAATTCTAATACATTTAGTTCCTAAAGTCTTAGAACCTAACAAACTCCCCCTTTGGCAATCCGTGACAAAACACATAACAAAATTGAAATGCTCAAAGTTACAAACAGCCCATTTAAAAATTAACAAGCCCAAAAGCAATTCAACCTAACTTCTATCTATCAATTGCCAGTTTAGACAGCAACACGGCTGAATAAACTTGTAACCTGTATCTTCCTGAAACACTCAACAAACACATAAACGCATGTGTGGAAAATATAAGTAAAACAAAATAAAATTCTTGATTTCACAAAACAGAAAATAAAAGATAAATATCATGAATAACCTCATAATATAAATCAATAACCAATGTAGCACATGTGAAACAAGAAACAATAAAAGAAACATAAAACAAAGTGTCTCCCCCTAACATATACAACCCATAAAAAATAAATACATCAGGATCAAAACAAATACATCATGAGCCAAAAAAATATACATCATGAAACTCCTAGATAGAATCTAACAAAAAAAAAAAAACTAATCCTATCTCCATCAACATGTACTCCCCCTTTTTGTGACGAATTGCTAAAAGGCAATCAAGGCTCATCATCAAAAGGAGGTGGTGGAGAAGACTGCCAAGCACTCGCCAAATCTGCATGCAATGCCTAAAGCTCCATGAGCACATCCACCAAAAGCTGTCCATATGCCGCCTGAACGATCATGACAGTATCCAACATACTCCAAATGGATGAATCACCCGAAGAAGAAGGTGGAGGATTAACAGCGACAGTGGGATCAACAAACTGCTCAGCTGTGGGGTCACTTGAAGAAGGAGGATGAGATGCAGCGCCTGTGGAAGACTCTACTCGAGGGTGTTTAGTGCTAGCTTTCATTTGAGCTACTCTTTTCCTAAGGAATGTGGCACCTATGGGAGCTATGATATGAACAGGCTCAGATGCAGGAAACTCCTCTAATCCTAAATATAACAAAATCCTACGGATAAAAACAGGGAAGAAAAGACCATGTGACTTAGAACTACTCCTATGGACTTCAACTAAAGAACAAATGAAAAGAGAAGGAAAACACATAGGAGCATAAGTCACAAGAGCATACAAATAAGCACATCTCTCAATAGGAATGGTGTGCAAATGAGAGATAGGCCAAATCGAATGACAAGAAATCCGGAAAAACAAGTAATTGAGCTTAGTAAGCTTATGGGAGGTGATACGAGGATCAATACCCCAACTAATGGAAGTACCGGTGAGATATGACATAATGTCATCGAGAGGAGGTGTCTCAAAATAAGGGTACACAGGCTGTCATACCAAAGGTACCCCAAGAGTAGAGGCCACTACTAAAGGAGTAATGACATACTCTTCACCCCTTATCTAACTCATCACATAGTGAGTGTTGGAATCATTGGAGTGGACAGAGAGGTTCGAATAAAACTCTCTTATCAAGGCAGCTGGAGGAGGGTACTCTATATCCATAAGAGGTAACCAGCCCCTACACTTAAAATTCCTCCTAATCTCCCCACCAAGCTCATCTAAAATCACCTTCCGCTCAGCCCATACAGACCTAAATATATTAAGCTTCTCATAGGTCTCTTGGTTTTTCTCAAACCTAAACCTCTCACTATTGAAAGCCGAGGTAGAGGTGGTGGTGGTGGTTTTCTTGTTGGCTCTAGTCTTCCTAACCATGATGCTAAGGGTTGGAAAGGAAAGACAAAAACAAAAACCAAAGAAAAAAAACAAAGAAAACCCAAGGCAGACTACATTAGAGAGGGTTAGACAAAACAATAATAAAAATAACAGTCTATATGGTGCATGACATGAATGCACATATGATGCGTGCCCTAATGCATTGAAATTTGTTCAATTATACATTATAACCCAACAATTCACTTGAACATAGAGTTTTAGAACAAAAACCCCAGATTTTGAAAAACCCAATTTCAAAAATCCCAACAAATTGATCAATTTATCATTACACTAGTTAGATAACATCATATAATGACATAATCAATCAATAACACAAGTCAATTTCATCAATTTTAGCCCAATTGAACAAAATCCCCAATTTCTTAAACTTTCAAGCCGTAGAATTTCAAAATTTTCCCAAATCACAAAATGAATCAAATTAACACATGGGAATCATGTTAATAACATCTAGAGACAAAAACCCAATGATCAAATGTGAGAGAAAACAACTTAAAATTCAAAAACCCCATAAAGTATGAGTTCGAAAATTTCAACTAAAATGCATGAAAAATGTGAATAAACTGAAAAAGAAAGGGTAAAAGTGACTTACAAGCACAAGAAGACAAAAACCCTTGAGAAATTTTAGGAAAAAAATGACAAATTTGGCTTGGATTGGATTAGTCGAAGAGGAACAGTCAATGAGCTTTTGAAAAGATTTGAAAAGTGTGAAGAATATGTGAGAGAAAAACCTTTTTAAAAACTCAGTATGAATTTCGATCGGTCGAAAATTAGATTCAATCGATCAAAAATCAATTTCAATCGATCCGGCATCAATCGAGCCAGGCAAATTCAAACCTAAATTTTAATCGCATTTTCGAACGATTGAGCAACAGGTTCGATCGATCGAAAATCTAGAAAACTCAGATTTTTGAAAAACATAGCATTTTAATGCAGAAACTCCTTAAAGCACATTGTTTTATAAATGAAATGCATGGGTATGAGATGAAAAGTTTTTCAAAAACACTTGAATTCAATCCAGATCTCCCAAAAACAAGTTTTCAACCAATTTGTCCTCAAACCTCAACCATTAAACATATTTTGTATTAAAATCAGGGCACATTTAATCTTGGATGGCCACAACAAGATCACACACAATATTATGTACTAAGTTTAGTAAAGAATAATTTGTGTAGTGTGTACAACTAACAATAACTTGAAATACATATGAGGTGATATGTAGATAGTAATCAATCACAATTTCTACAAAATTCATCACATAAGTTTGAAAGAGACTATCACATAAGTTAGATCACACACAATATTATGTACTAAGTTTAGCAAAGAATAATTTGTGTAGTGTGTGTAACTAACAATAGCTTGAAATAGATGTGAGGTGATATGTAGATAGTAATCAATCACAATTTCTACAAAATTCATCACATAAGTTTGAAAGAGACTATCACTTAAAGAGTTATATCATATAACTCTCACATCTCCTAGAAAACAAGCTTGCAATCATGTAAGTTTCTTGTTTTTGCTTATAATGTACACACCAATTTTATTTGATTTGGAAATTATTAAAATAGCCAAGATAATGTACACACCAATTTTATTTCATTGTGAATTGATTATAGCCCAATAATGTACACACCAATTTTAGCATTAATTTGAGGCTACATCTTATGTTCTTTAATGCATGTGCTACACTTTCTCGAGCACAGAATCTTATGATATGCATTAAGGTGTTCATGATTGGCTAGTAAACAGTGGTGAGATGGTTATTTATGCCTTTCTCATTAAGTTCAAGTCCAAACAATCAAAAACATGTGACTTCAAGATCAAGATCAAGTGATCAAAAACTATAAACAACTCCTACACTACATGCACTACAAAGCTAAAACTAGTAACGTGCAGAAAAAAAAAAAAAAAAAAAAAGCTCATCCAAGCTAAACAAGATACATAAACATATTATGTAAAGATAATATGACCAGCCTTGATTACAAGACCAAGAATAATAATGCAAAACACATTTTTCCTTCCTTTTCCTATCCCTTTAAATAAATAAAAAAAGAATAACAAAACAACCTATCATGAAATGCATGAATGTTATGCAATGTAAATCCTAAAAACAAAAACAAAAATAACAAAGAAAAATGGTCACAAAGAGAAGAGAAATAAAGCACAAGGACCATGTCAGAAAGACTCAATTAGATTGAGCATCTCATCCAAAGCCTTTTAGATGCAACTCTAGCATTGGAGTTATTATTCTTATTAGAATGATGAGCAACTCCAAGATTGGAATAAAGTTTTAATGCCTTTACCAACTCACTAATAAATACCATAGGATCTTGTGCTTGAGGCAAAGGTACTTTTGGCTTATTTGCTCGCCTTGCAACTTGAAACAATTTGGACGAATATGTCTAATCTTTCCACAAAAAAGACAAACCCATAAAGGTCTATCATGCTCCTTATCCATAGGGAGAGTGGGATTCTTAGGCTTAGACTCTTTAAGATCGACTCTAATCTTCCTAGAAGATGTAACTTCTACTGGTTTGACAATCTCACTCACGGGGGGTTCAGAAGAAGAAACAAAGTCTGTAGAATGAGTTTTAGACATAGAGATGTTATCTTCAAAACCTAGACCAATTTTTTCTAAGGGAGACTTTTGAATACTCAACATGTGTTCAAGTTTAGAACTAGCAAACCTATTTGTTTGTTCTCTAGCAATAGATAATTTAAGTTTCAAATTCTTAACTTTATCAAGTAACAACATGTTTTTAGTTTTCACCTTATCAATCAATTCATTAGCATCAAACAATTTCAACAACAAATTTTTCTTATCAAGTTCAAGAGAAGTAATTTTCTTTAAACCTAAGTCAACATTCATAGCATTCGTTGCAGCAACCTTGCAAAGTTTATTATAAACTTCTTGTAAATCAGCACATTCAAAGAGTTCCCCATCAGAAGGGTTCTCATCAGCAACAACACTTTCATCAATTACAGTAGTAGCTGTGAAAGTAATGAAATTTCTATCTTTATCACTACTAGACTCATGATCAGAAACTTCATCATTACTAAGGGTTACAGCTATAGCTTTACCCTTTGATCTCAAGAATGTAGAACATTCTGATTTCACATGACCATACCCTTGACAACCAAAACATTTTTGTCCCAAAGAATTATTAGAGGTTTGACCTACTTTCTCTTTAGATTTATTTGTTCACTTCAATGGGTTCATTCCTCTTAAAATTCCTAGGTTCAGCATTGTTTTTACCTCTTACCCTTCTATTGTTGCTCCTAAGAAAGTTTCTAAAGTTATTGGCAAGATATGCAATCTTTGTAGAAGAGAGTTCATCATCAAATCCATTCCCATCAACATTATCAACTAACTTAAGAGCCATTGATTTGGATTTGTTTGTCTTAGGTAGGTCTAGCTCATAAGACTAAAGAGATCCTACAAGCTCATCAATAGGGATGGAATGCACATCCTTGCTCTCAGTAATAACAGTCACTTTGGGTCTAAAATTTTCAACCAAGGATCTAAGAATCTTCCTAACAATCTTAGGTTAATCATAAATTTCACCCAAATTATAAGCAGAATTAACAATATCATTAAGCTTAGCATAGAATTCATCAAAATTTTCATTATCAGACATCCTAATTCTTTCAAATCTAGTTGTTAACTGTTGCAACTTATTGATCTTAATTGCTTTTGTGCCTTCATGCACAATTTGGAGAATATTCCATGCAGTATGAGCAACCTCAACATTTGAGATCCTCTTGAATTCCTCCATAGAAACAGCATTAAAAATAGCATTCATGGCTTTGCTATTAAAAGCGGCTGCTTCTTTATGAGAAGTTTGCCACTTGCTTACAAGAGTAGTTGGTTTCTCCCATCCATATTCAACGGAATTCCAAACTCTCTCATCAATTGATTTTAGGAATGCTTTCATCCTTACTTTCTAGTAGGCATAGTTGTTCCCATCAAAGTGAGGTGGGATCACAAGAGAGTGACCATGTTCTATGACAACAGGGGTCAATGAACAACTCTTAGATCAAAGGATCTAAATACTAGAGCTAACCCGATATAATACCACTTGTACATTTTTAGACCCCTTAAAACACAAGTTGTTTAACCTAATATTAAGCCAAGTTCATTAACAAGTTCATTAATAAGATCTATGTTCAACACATTCAAATCATATCATGTGAATAGTACGAAAAAGTAAATAACACAACAATATGATAACCCAAGAAAACCAAACCAGTAAAAAAACCTAAGGAGGATTTAACCTAGCTATCCTCAAGGTAAAACAGATCCACTATGAAAGAATTGAAATTCGTACAATAAGACTTAGATCACTAACATCCTATTGCTACCTCGTGTAGAAAACTTACTACCACGATCATGTGATAGCTCTGAGTCCATGAACTACTTCTTTCTTTGATCCACAACAACCACAAGTTCTCCTACTTGTGTTTTTCTTTAAGCTCTTGAAACAGCAATTGAAAAGACCTCCAAGTACTTGACATCAATCTTGATCTTGATAACCCTAAGTGTGTATGATAGTAAATACCTCTAGATCTCACAAAAAATTCACACACACAACATATCAACAACCTCTAAAATGTGACTAAGGTTTTTCCTTTTATACTTGAAGCAAAACATAAAACCCTACACGTCATATGGGCTTGTGCGAAGCTGGAAATTCTGTAGAAAAAACAATCTACACGAGGTTCAATCGATCGAGTCTAATTTTCGATCGATCGAGCCTTGCAAATTTAGTCCAATAAATTATGCAATCACTCGAACTTTTGAGCAGCCTAAATCTAGACTCTAAGTTTTGATCATGATCTGCCAACACATTACACATTAAAGTTCTAATACATTTAGTTCCTAAAGTCTTAGAACCTAACACACTTCAGTTTTTAGATATTATATAAAAGTGACTCAAGTTTAAATAATTTTTAAACTTACTAGAAATGTCTTTTTTTTTGGGGGGGGGGGGGGGTGAACAAAATATATGGCATTAAGCATAAACACAGCCAGAGTTATATAAGTTCACTTTACCGTGTTTAATCATACATCTAATTGGATATTATATACGTATAAACAAACAATTGAGCCAGTAGTATATAAAAGCACTTTTTGTAACTATGGATCACCATGAAATCTATAGGCACTCAAACTAGGACATTCATAAAATTCTTTTCTTAGACATGAACATACAAATGAGATTCTATGATTACAAGGTCACAATGAAGAAAATGCTAAAATAAAATCCAAACTATTATGAAATATGAATTGAGCTATAGTACAACTACAAAAAAATTTATCATACAAGCCTTACAAATTGATGTGTCTAAATTTTCAACACAAAACAAAAGAGTGATTCTACACCTACTACAAGATTTACTGCATAATCTTAGAAACTATTATTCTTTTTTAGACATGAAACAAAAAAGTAATTCATTAATGGGCAAAACTTTGGTACAAATTAAGTTCTCCAACCGAATTTAACCACATGGCTGCATTAACTACTACTACAAAAGTATTCTTATCTTTTCTAAAAACAATTAAATTCAACCATATTGTTCATTTGTCAATGAAACCACAATATTAAATTCAATTTGAGAATCTAAGGTATAACAAATAACAATTAATGAACCGTAACTAAATTTTACATTTCATAAATTTCTTTAGCATCCAATTAACGAGTGCCAAAGTGTACTGGTAAAGTTAGAGTTTTTTTTTGTTGAAAGCGATAAGCTTTTTTGAGGTAGTTGCACAACATTCAAGTTAAGGGAGTATTTTTTTTTAATGAAACATGTTAATGGATGCTTCAAAGGCATTTGTTAATGAACAAGTTTTAGAAACTTTTATGGGAAAAGGAAAGAAAAAAACAATTGAATTTTTTGACTACTTTTTATATTTTCCATAAAAGTGATATTAAAACTTTCTTAAAATGATTCATTAACAAATACCTTAAGAGCATTTGCTAATGAACCTGCTCAATTCTTCTTTATCGAGTGCAATCAAGCACCTGTTAACAAAAACTATTTATTTATTATATTGTTGATGTGACATTGCTTTCATTGTCTTGGTTAGTCTTTTATAACAAAATTTATATTAGCTTTTGGTCAACTTATTGCGTCACTACCCTAGGGTTGGGCTTGCTGTATCTCTTTCTTGTTTCTTACTTGCAAGTATGAGTACAAGAATGGAGAAGATGTCTGCGATGGGGGAAAAGTTTTCGCTTTTGGAGTATGAAGGTAATAAGTTTGTTGTTCAGGATGAGACAATGTTGGAGGAATATCTTATCGCAGCAAAGTTCTTTACCAAACGTGCTCTTAACATGGAGGCAATCACAAAGACATTCAAACTGATTTGGAGAACAAGGAAAGGCTTTGAGGTGTGAGACATGGGCAATCATCTTGTCCTGTTCGCTTTCAAGGATGAAACAGATGTGGCTAAGGTTTTGATGGGTGAGCCATGGTCATTTGACAAACACCTTGTGGCTTTACAAGAAACAAAGAGAGGTGAAGCCATCCAATCCTTGGAATTTAACTCTGCGTGTTTTTGGGTACAAATACATGATTTTCCCGTGGGATGCATGTTAGTTTCAACGGCAAAGGGAATAGGATCAGTGATTGGGACTGTTGTGGAAAGCGATGAGGACGAAGTTAATATGGGAGGTTTCAATTATATACTGCTAAGAATCAAGGTGGACATTCTCAAACCTCTTTGTCGTGGTCGTAAGCTGTCCTTGTCAGGAGGGAAAGAGGGTTGGGTGAGATTCAAATACAAGCAGCTTCCCATTATTTGCTACTGGTGTGGCAAACTCACACACAGTGACAAAGATTGTTTGATATGGACCCCAAGCAATGGTATGCTGAAGGAGGGGGCTCAACAATTTGGTTCGTGGTTACGGGCATACACTCCCAATCCTTTTCGAAAAATGGTCATGAAGGTGGAAGGCTTGGAGGATGATACTTCATGGAATGGTCAGAGTGAGCATGACCATAATGAAGGGGGGACCAAAAGAGAAGGCACGCAAGGGGCTAATCATGGTGGATTGGAGCTAACAAGGATGGCAAATCGACGACAACCACTGTTGGATGACGTTTGCCTCAAAGCTATTGACTCTGACACTTTCCCTAAGGAAACTCCATGTTTGCAGTCAATTGTCATGGTTACTCCGAAAATTACGGGATCTTCCCAAGTTGAGCAAAATGGTGTGGATATGGAAAGGAAATTCAAAAAAACTGACTTTCAAGAACAATTAAAGGAAATTGATTCTGCTCTCACTATCTTTAATATGGTGATGCAACCCGTTAGTCCAATGCAGGAAGTTGGGCTTCCATGTGGCCCAAATTCAATTGAGCTTGTTAAGGAAGGCTTTTCTTTTACTTTAAGTGAGCCAAGTCGAAACTTAAACCCAAGCCCACGAGGAGGATGAACTCGGGCTCATGCTTAGTATACTACTAAGCCTAGTCAAGGGAGTGGTGAATCCAGAGTACTTGGAACTAAACGCAGTGTTAGGGTTGCTTTTGAAGAAGAAGAAGAGGAACGTGACAAGGAAAAGAAACAAGCAATGGAAGATGCACAAATCCAAACGGCGGAGGCTGATTGTTAGCCCCATCGACACCAATGCTTTCCTTAGCTTAGAACTATTAGGGGCTTGAGAATCGCCGGACAGTTCGAGAGCTTGTGGAAATCGTGCAAGCTGAAGGTCCCAAGATTGTGTTTCTCTCTGAAACTTGGTCAGGTAGGAAGCACATGGAGAAAGTGAAGAGGGAGTTGGAGTTTGATGGTCTGTTCATCGTTCCTAGAGATGGAAGGGGCGGTGGGCTGGCGTTGTTGTGGAAATCGGAGGTGGCGGTGTGGGTAGATAATTTCTTGAAATTTCACATTGATGCGATTGTAAACGGTGGATCAAAGGAGGCATGGCGGTTAACTAGGTTCTATGGGGAGCCCGATAGAGATAGAAGGGAGGAGGGATGGAATATGATGAGGATATTGAGCTCGAGGTCGGACTTACCATGGTGCTGTTTTGGGGACTTCAACAAGCTGCTGAAAGTTGAAGATAAACGGGGAGGTACACCACGGTCACAGAGCCAAATGCAGCAATTCAGAGATGCCCTTGATCATTGCGGGTTTGAGGACCTTGGCTTCTCGGGTCCTGCTTTCACATGGAGAGGTAGGCGCCAAGGTGAATGGCTGTGGGAACGATTGGACCAAGGAGTCACAAACTACGATTGGTTAGCGAAATTTCCAACAGGTAGGGTCCGAAACTTATCATGTTTTTCTTTGGATCATTTTCCAATTTTGCTAACATTGGATTCAGAAGGAGAAAGGCAAAGGTGGAAGAGAAAGCCTTTTAGATTTAAGGCAATGTGGCTCACTGATTCAGGGTGCCATCACACAGTCTCAAGAGCCTGGGGGTCTAATCTGATTGGTACACCAATGTATAGGGCCACAAAGAAGCTGAAGAAATGTAAGAAGTTGCTGAAAAAATGGAGTAAGGCACAGTTTGGTAGTGTTCTAAGCCGAATCAGGGAAACTAAAATGGCTCTATGGAGGGCAGAAGAGAAAGCAATGCAGGGAGGTGATTATCAAGAAGTGGTTTGGCTGAAAGCTGAGCTAAACTTGCTGTTGGACAGAAAGGAGCAAATGTGGCATCAACGAGCACATGTGAAGTGGGTACAATGTGGTGACAAAAACACCAGGTATTTTCATGGTATAGCAACCCAACGAAAAAGGAGAAATTTTATTAAGGGCTTAAAGGATGACTAGGGGGTGTGGCAAAAGGAGGAAGAAGCTATCTCGGCCTAGCTCATTGATTGCTATGGAAGCCTTTTTACCTCATCAGACCCACATAATCTGGAGTCATTTTTGGAAGGGGTCCAAGCAGTGGTTACTGAAGACATGAATGCTAAGCTTGTTGAGAGGTACACAGCAAAGGAGGTGGCAATAGCAATCAAAGAGATGGCTCCATTGAAGGCCCCCGGACCTAATGGTATGCCACCATTGTTCTTTTAGACCTATTGGCCAGACATAGGTATGGACATAACTAAAGTAGTACTTTCTTGTTTGAATTTTGGTTCTTTGCTAAAGTCTATAAATCATACATTTATTACCCTAATTCCAAAGGTTAAAAATCCTGAAAGAGTAACTGAATTCAAGCCTATTAGCCTTTGTAATGTGATTTATAAGATTATTAGTAAAGTCTGTTGGGAAATTTAGACCCCGGTTGATAGAATTAACAAGTTTTTAATCCAAGTTTGTTAATTAGATTTACTAGTCGCTAACCCGTGCGATGCACGAGAAAACTATTAGAAAATAATAAAGCATGCATATATTGAAAATAATAAAACATGCATATTTTAAAAACAATTTAAGTTCATGTGTGCTTGCAAGGGATACATACCTATATAGTTCTTGCGGTAGAAATAAAAGTCTTATCTTTGAGATAAAGAATTGATGTAAACAAACTAACCTTACATAAAACAAATTTAAAAAAAAAAAAAAAAAACATAAAATTGATGTCACGGGAAATTCAGCCACATAGTAGTAATATATAAATCTCTTAAAACCTAAACCTAAACGTAAGGACTAAATATTTATGCGTCTTCTCTTGCTTTCCTGATGTATTTGGTTAAAAACATAAAACTGATGTCACAGGAAATTCAGCCACATAATTGTAATATATAAATCTCTTAAAACCTAAACCTAAATCTAAACGTAAGGACTAAATATATAAACAAACTAACCTTACAAAAGTTGAACTTTATAAGCTAAAATCTATACCGTGAGTTGTAGATCTTGAATGCTATACCGTGCGTTTAGGGCTTCCTACATCTGGAGAGAGAGAGAGAGTTTGCAGAAACCAAAGAAAATCTCTCTATAACTTAAGAAACACAATATACTAAAATCAAAGAAATAAAATTTTCAGAGGACAAAATATTATAAATAATTTAAAAGAATTTTGGTTTAATTCTTGAACACCGCAACTCCATAAAATTCATACTAATAATAATATTTTATGATAGCGCAGTTAGAATTTTGGTTTAATTCTTGAACACTGAATTGGAAATTGATTATATGAGTATTCAATGGTGAACAAAGTACTATGTATTAATTAATATATAAACAAAACTAACCTTACAAAAGCTGAACTTTATAAGCTAAAATCTATACCGTGCATTGTAGATCTTGAATGCTTTAGGGCTTCCTATGTCTGGAGAGAGAGAGTTTGCAGAAACCGTGGCTTTATATTTCTTAACTTGAGAGAGGGGTAAGGTTGCTAGGGTTTTGTAGATCTTGAATGCTTTAGGGCTTCCTACGTCTGGAGAAAGAGAAAGTTTGCAGAAACCATGGCTTTATATTTCTTAACTTGAGAGAAGGGTAAGGTTGCTAGGGTTTTGTAGATCTTGAATGCTTTAAGGCTTCCTACGTCTGGAGAAAGAGAGAGTTTGCAGAAACCGTGGCTTTATATTTCTTAACTTGAGAGAGGGGTAAGGTTGCTAGGGTTTTGAGGAGTTATAATTTTTATTTATTTATTTATTTTTTAAATATTGTGCTGACGTGGAAAATTGTGGTACTAGCAAAGGTTTCGGTTTTATATATATATAGATTATGAATAAAACTTGTTAAAACAAACAAACATCAATATCATGTCAAAATCATGCAGTGGAAAAAAATAAATAAGACAAGATATGATGACTCAGGAAAACCAATGAAACAAACTAGTTTCACAGTAAAAAAACCTGAGGGGAAACCTTCCCGAAAAGTAATCCACTATAGTAAAGAGAAGTTTCAGATCTAGTACAAAACCTTTGTCCCTAGACTCTACAATCCTCGTAGATGAACTCACAGCAGAAACCTTCTATTACTTCAGAAACTCTAAACTCTTCAATATATGAACACCACCCTTTGATGACGGATCCCAGTACGTGACTAACTCCTTTGCACGAATCCCAGTACGTGACTCATTCACCAACTTGAGGAAGAAAAATGTTGGCTGCAAAGTTCTTCACTTCATCAACAATAAAGATCAAGAAGCACTTGGTTACAAAACTCTAAGCCGCAAAGATGCAGTAGCTTCTTTCAGAGAGAATAAGGCATCGGTCACCTTTTGCATATGTTCTCCTTGTATTCTCTTATGTGATGGCCTTTAAAACAAGCCTTATATAGGTCTAGGGTTGTGAGAAAAGAAACCCTGCACATACATGTCATCATGGGCCGAAAATCGGATTTGAAAATCTGAATTCCCGTAACCTCGATCGATTGGGAGTTGTCAAGCTTTAAACTTCAACAGATACAGCTATCGAGAAGCTATCAAGGAGCTGTCGAGGAGACAGGAGCTTTCTCGATCGATCTACCTAGCTATCAAGAGGTGTCGAGATTGCGATAACAATTAACTGAAGAGCTCGATAGATAGCCTAGCTGTCAAGAGGTGTCGAGAATCTGTCGAGCTATCTGTTTGCAGGTGTTGAGCTATCTGTCCAACTTTAATGAACAGTTTTTCTTCACTTGTTTCTTGGTCCAATCTTCATGGCTTTAATACTAGACTTGAATAACATGTTTCTTGAAGTATTAAACACATCCCAGATCTACCCAAATACAAGTAAAGTGCGTTTTGTCAAAGAATAAGCCAATTATATAAAATAGTGACATATGTTCCTAACAGGTGAATCATATATGTCCTAACAAAGTCATAGCAAACAGACTTAAACCACTGCTTAACTCTGCTATATTAGAAACACAAAGTGCTTTTACAGCTGGCAAGTTGATCACAGATAATGTCTTGATAGCGTTTGAATTGATGTACCATATGAAAACTAGTTGCCTTCAAGGAAAAAAAAAAAAAAAAAAAAAAAAAAAAAAAAAAAAGGATTCATGGCACTCAAGCTAGACATGAGTAAAGCATACGACTGGGTGGAATGGGTCTTCCTGAAGAATATATTGTTGAGATTGGGCTTCCAACAATCTTGGGTTAATCTGGTTATGGAGTGTGTGACAACGGTTTCTTATTCTATTCTATTGAATGGAGAACCAAAAGGAATGATTTTTCCGAATAGAGGTATAAGGCAAGGGGATCCTCTTTCCCCTTACCTTTTCCTTTTCTGTGCTAAGAGATTGAATGCCATATTAAGGAAAGCTTCCATTTGCTGGGGAAATTGAGGGGTTTTCTTTATGCAGACAGGGGCCAAAGATTACCCATCTTTTTTTCGTTGACGACTGCTTGCTATTTTGCCATTCCACCTTAGTTGAATGTGAGAAAATTCAAGAGTTGCTTGCTATTTATGAAGCAGCTTCTAGTCAGATGGTCAACAAAAATAAGACTACTTTGTTTTTCAGCAAAAATAAGGATGAAGAGTCACAGGAAGTTATAAAACGATCCCTGGGTGTACTAGTGATTTAGCACTATGAAAAGTACTTAGGGCTGCCCTCCTTTGTATGGAAAAACAAGAAATCTTGTTTCACATTAATCAAGGAATGAATTTGGGCACGTATGAAAGGATGGAAGGAGAAGTTTCTCTCCCAAGCCAGCAAGGAGATCATGATCAAGGCTGTCATACAATCGATACCTACCTATTCCATGAGTGTGTTCAAACTGCCTACAAGCCTATGCAAGGACATTGAGGCAATAATAAGGAAGTTTTGGTGGAGGCAAGAAGAGAAGAAGAAAATCCATTGGGTGAAATGGAGTTCCTTGTGTTCTTCGAAGTCTATGGGTGGTATGGGGTTTAGGGATTTTCAGCATTTCAACAACGCTTTATTGGCTAAGCAAGTGTGGCGGCTTTTTCACCAAAAGGATACCCTTCTCTATAGGGTGTTTAAAACAAAGTTCTTCCTAAGTGGGAGCATTTTTTATGCTACTATACCTACAAAATGCTCCTATGCTTGGCGAAGCATATTGCAGGCTAAGGAGGTTGTATAGAAGGGTGCTATTTGGCGAGTTGGAGATGGACAATCCATAAAGGTTTGGGAGCATCGTTGGCTACCTGATCCTGCAAATAGCAAAATAGTGTCTCCAAATTTGAATCATGCTATTTCACGGGTTAGTGATCTCCTAATGCCCAATGTCCAATCTTGGAATGTGGAGTTGATTGATCAGACTTTTATGGGATAGGAGGTTGAAGAGATTAAACAGATCCATGTTAGTGGAATTGGTCAGGATGATGCCTATATTTGGCCATTCACTTCAGATGGGGAATACTCTGTCCGTACTGCATACCACTTGCTTGACTCGGGTTCACTAAAGGCTGAACAAGCCTCAACCTCATTAGCGGATCAAAAGGTTTGGAAGAGCATTTGGCGTATCCGAGCTCCTAATAAAATTTGCCATTTTATATGGAGAGCTGTCAGGGACTCTTTGCCAACTAAGGAGAATCTACATAAGAGACACATTCCATTAGATGTAACTTGCTCTCTTTGTGATGAACAACAAGAAACACTTATGCATGCTCTCTGGATGTGTGATCAAGCCAAGGCGGTTTGGAAAATCTGAAGTAAATGTTGCTGTGATGTACAAGACCAAGTTTCGTACTTTCATGGATCTCTTTGAAGTGGTACTGGGTAGAGGGTTGGTCTTCCACATGGCCTGGTTCTCTACAATTGCTTGGAGCTTATGGCAAAGACATAATAGGATTCAAGAAAAGCAACCTTCTTGGCCCCTTCACGGAGTTAGTAAGTGAGCGAAGGACATGGTGACAGAATTTTTTGATATCCATAAACAGCCACCTAAACTCAAGAGGAGAGTAGCTCCGATCCGCTGGCTACCTCCACCAGATGGCGTGTATAAAGTCAATTTTGATGCAGCCCTTTTTGGCAACTTGGGAATGGTAGGTATTGGAGTCGTTGTTCGTGACAGTGTGGGAGAAATAATTGTTGCCCTTAGTCAGAAAATCCGTGAGCCTTATTTAGTGGATACTGCCGAAGCTTTAGCATGCAATCGAGCAGTTACTTTTGCAAAGGAGCTTTGTCTTTTTTCTGTGATTGTTGAAGGAGATAGCAAGCGGGTTGTTCAAGCAGTCACCAATACGGGGGAGAATCTGACAATGTTTGGCCATGTGATTAAGGAGATTCAAGGATCATGTTCTAGCTTTACAAGGATTAGTTTTCAACATGTTAGGAGGGAGGGAAATAAGTTAGCTCATGCCCTTGTACGTAGAGCAGTTGTATCTGCTAACACTGATGTTTGGGTGGAAGAACTACCCACTGATTTGGAGGATGTATTCCAAATGGATTTGATTAATTAATAAAACTTTGCTTACCTGATTCTAAAAAAAAAAAAAAAAAAAAAAAAAAAAAGAGTATCATTATTTGCAATTAACAATGCTCCAAAACTTCTGACTTATAATCATGATTTTAAAAACCGAAACGAATCAGTCGATTTGATAGTGAACCAGTTAGTAGTCTATTTCAATCATGTAGAAAAAAAAATGTTAATAAAAAAAAGTAAGAACAACCAGTAACTGTCGGTTCAACCAGTAAAACTAGGAACTGTAACGATTAAACTAGTTCAGAAGTAAATAAAGAATAATGCTTGCCATGGGTGTTGGAAGTTTGCCATTGTTCTTTGATCTCGCCATTTTTGGATGGGTGGATGCTTCTGCAACCTGAAGCTTTTGTAAAGGCATAGTGGGAATGTCGTGTAGATGGGTGGTTTGATCTCGTTATGTGGAGTGTGTGTGCGCTTGTGTCACAGGGTCAATTTTTCTCTAAAACTCCTAACAGCTTGTGTAGTTCTGCGTTTACCACTCTACTACCATGTAGTTTTTTTTCCTCTTTTTTAAAGAGAAAGAACTAAGAAAGACTAAAAGAGACGTGACTTAAGAGAAGAAAAAGAAGTTGGATTTTATTAACAAATGTCCTAAGGGCATCTTAAGAACACTTTGCATTTTAAGTAATTTTGCATCTAATTAGAGTCATTTTAAATTAGAATAATTTTTGACAAGAAAAGCCTATCAATCCTTAATTATAATATATTTTTTTTTAATTTTATAATTTTAAAATTAATAATTAAATGAATCGTGACGTCACTAGCTCGACCATTAGTTGGACTCCAATCAGACTAGAGAAGTGATAATCAATGCTTTTTCTAGTTTTTAGTCCAGTTTGGTTTTTAAAACTATGTTATCTTCGCACACCCTTGGTGTGATGGGCACTCTACAAGTATAAGTGCTTGTGGAGTGTGGGGGGCAAGGACCGAGATTCAAGTCTCTAGGAGGGAATTTCACACACATATACACTTAGATTAGGCTAGATTAGAATTCTATCTTGTATTAAAAAAAAATGTGTATAATTACAAATTACAAATATCATTAACTAGACTATAAAAACCCAATTAACCCTTTTTAAATTAGCAATTAAGAACTTAAAAAGAATTACCTCATAATAATACCTAGCTCCTTTCTTCAAATTCGTCATAACCCCATCATGAATCCAACTTGGGTCTCTCCACCCAACACTCATATTTGCTGGAGCCTCACTAGACATGGCAAAACGGGTCAGACTCGTTTGACCCGACCCGTTTAACCTGCAACCCGTTTGACCTGTAACTCGATTGACCCGCGACCCGATTAACCCGACCCGAACCCGACACGACCCTCCCATTTTGCCACGTCTACCAACATTGAGTAGATTGAGATTGAGGTGTAATTTTTATAAAATATTTACTTATTTTTCTTTATTTAATATGTTATGTACTCCATTATAGTTTGTCATTCTTTACTTGCCACCTTCATTTTCTCTTCCTACTTTAAATAGATCGAAGATTATACCAAGATTAGTTTCTAGAAAGCTAGAACAAGAGTTGCACCAAATTTGGGTATCAAGTCAAGTGTTTAGTGGTAATTGGTAACAATATCACCAGTGAAAATCTAATCACAGTTAAGGAACTCATAAACAATTGACAGATTGCATCTATTTCAAAAAAAAAAAAAAAAAAAAAAAAATTGTTTGAAAAATACGAGTCAACTCGACCCGACTCAACCCGCAACCCGATTGACCCGTTTAAAAATGACCGGCGACCCGTTTGACTTGCAAACCCGATTGACTCGACCCAAACTCGACCTGACCCGCCCGTTTTGCCACGTCTAAGCCTCACATGTGCTCCCTCTCATACCTCTCCACATTTGCCACCACCATTTCATCAAGCATATCCTCCCTCTCCCCATGCCTCACTTGCCTTTCCTCATGATCCTTAGTCGAACACCACTCTCATCTCATCCTCATTCTCCAAAAACCCCAAATGGATTTGCTCTGGCCCACGACTTATCTCAAACCCAACTTCCATCGATTTCTTCAACAAATGGGTCGTACCCAGTAAGGGATTGTGATCATGATCGTGGTGTTTCGGGTCAACTTTGGATTCAACCCATTGGAAGATTCGGAAAGAGTAGTTGAACTTGGATCAGAGGTTGATTAAAGGAATGGATATGGATCCGGATCCGGATCCAGATTGCCACGTGGCAGAGGATGAAAGGAACACATAGCTGATGGTTGACGTGAGAGGAGTTTGGAGGATTGTAAATACCAAGCCAATCAAGCTTGGTGGGTGAAGAGATTCCAGACCATTGAATTCGAATTGGATCGCCCGATTTGGCTAAAATGGTTGGGGTTATTGAGAGAGAGACTTTTGGTATGTGTTTGGATTCCACGTCCATGGCTGCATTTCGCGTTTCATGCGTTTTCTTTTTCTTTTTCTTTTTCTTTTTTTGGTTCAACCCGCAATTGTTGACAAGTCAATTGTGAACAGTGCACCCGTATACTGTTTACAGATCCCACAAGTTACACTTTTCAGCAACTTTTTCATTAAAAATGGGTCCCACAGTACTATTTACACATTTAAAAATTATTTTGCTACAGTGTTTTTAGTTTCAGTTTTCAATTTCAACAAAAATAAGCTGTATCTAAAAAAACCCTTAATTGGGTTGATTGGGTTGATGGGTTAAAGAGAGAAATGATTGTTATGAAGAGAATAAAATGTGTGATTGTGTTTGTGAGAGAATTCTTCGTATTTGGACATTCAAGACGGTGAAAGAATGAAGATGGAGAAGGTGGAATTATTGTTTTTGTTTGTAGAGAATTTGGATTTGGGGTTTGCTTTGGAATGAATGAATAATTAGGCATATTCTTTTCAACATTCTAATGTCACACTGACATTTGTTTCTCAATATGTTAAATTTAATCCCGGATTTTTTTAGCTTAATGATGATTATGACTTCAACTGGAGTTTTCCTTTTATCTCTTCCTAACTATGATGTCATTATGCAAGTCATCAAGTGATATATGAATTTAATTTATTGATAGGTAATTTGCACCTGTATCCCGAATGTTAAGTTTGGATTTAAATCCGTCTGTCACTGTTTTGTGATAAGGTGTTTGTTAAGTGCTAATTAAACCCAAAACAAACGTTGTTTTCTGATTCAAAACTAGATTTTATTTTATTTTATTTTTTCCAAAAAAAGGTATCAAAATCTCTTTGAATATCTAACTATTCTCTCGTTTTGAACCTTAATTATTAAAGGCATGTCATATATTATTTTGACTAGATCTACAATTTACACTCTTAAAAGTTTATGATAATTCTGACTTTGCTCCATGAAGTTTCAAATTTGGATTCAAAAAACTACGTTATTTTGAGTTATGGCACTTAACTTACACTGTTTTAGTAAAAAAATCAAATGTTAATTAACCTTGGTCTCTTAATTATTTTTTGTCACTCGAGGTGAATTAGCTCAAAGTGAATGTCTAACTTCAATGACTACTTTCTCAAAAAAAAGAAAAAAAAGAAAAAAAAAAAAACTTCAAAGACTAGGGTATGGAGTCCGAAAACTCCTAAACGTAATAAGACTTTTTGAGAAATACGGTAGTTAACAATGAGAATGAGCAATCCTAAATGATTAAGTTATGAGCCTAGGTTACCAACGCCTAATAAGTTAATAGAACTAAATCGTAGTGAATCATCTCAAAGTAAAGTATTCCAGAGCAAATCATCTAGAATTAAAGTAAAAGGCAAAAAATGTAAAGGATTTTTAAGTCTACTTGACTTAAACAAATACTAAATTGCTTCAAAATAAACAGGAAATTTGATAAAGCTTAAATTAACCACTAATCAGTGCATCAAACTTAAATACTTGATTGAAATAAGAACACAAGTACAAGGAAATAAAGTTACAAGAATATGATGTTCTACAAGCCTAAATGACTAGTTGAATGCCTACAAACTACTTATCTCCAGAGCAATTAATACATATTATCTCAAACGTGCTCAGGTTTGTGCTGTGGTTGTGCTCGGTGTCTTTTTCTTGTAGCATAAACCCCCTATTGAAGAAGCAAGAATTGCATCCATAATTCTCCTAGCCATTCAATTTACAATGATAGGAAAAAAAATAATTGGAAGGCACTTCAAGAAGAATAACTGGATTTTGGGAGAGAGGAGGATGATGTTCATAGAGTAATCCTAAATTATCTTAGTAAAAGAAAAGGAAAAGGTATAAAATAATAATAACAAAAATAAACCAAAAAAAAAAAAGGATTTTAAAATGCAGATTCTGGGATTTTCTCTACTAAGGATATTGCAGTTTGCTCATGTGGGTTATCTTAAAAATGAGGGGAATCAACTCACAGTATAACATCTTGAATTCAGGGGAGTTACCACAGTTCCTCAACTAGAGATGCTCATCTCCAATATTAAAATAATAGGTCTTTTCTCCACAGTAGAGTACTCAAAGAACTAAGCAACAGAAATGTGACAGTACCTCCAATGGCACAAAATGGTAAGATCAGATCATATTCATGCATCAATAATACATGCCGTGACAATTGCACATTTATTTGACAAGTACATGACTTTCAACCATATGAAGTCCTTTATACAAAGTGTTAAATAACATAAATTAAATTAGGAAAATTGCATATTTACAATGACAAAAGTTACATAAGCATTTATGTGGTACATATTATCCCACCTTCCTAGCTTCGGCATCCATCCAAACAGTAGGGAGAACATCAATTCACAACACAACTTTGATGCCTAATTGCAGCTACATTTTAAATTCAGATGAACCAGATTTTGGAAACTAACCAATATGCTTCACTGCAATTTCAAGTTCAAATATCGTCTGTCTTCACGGGAGTCCAGCTATTTTTTGGAGTAGTCTCTTTTTGGGAACGGGAAATGAAACCAAGAACATAGCCTATAAAAGCCCCAAGTAATAATACGCTCACTCCCTTAACCAACAATGAAAATTTGGACTGAGGAGCCTCACCCCTGGCTCCAGCACCATCAACAGAACTATCCCCACTGCCACTGAGAACTTGTCCAGATGCTAGAATCTCCACCATATCATGCACTTCTCCATCATGGTTCCCTACATAAGAAAGCTGAAGCTTCTCCTTTGTAGCAACCAATCTAGTGTACCCAAACTCACCCCCACGGTACAAAGAGCGTTTAGCTTGTGGGAAGATCGGATCATTCGGGTGGTCAGGTCTAGGCTCCCAGATGGGTTGCCAGTCTTGTCCTGCCATCCCAATAACAATATGGACTGGAAATGCCTCCCAATCCTCCCCCTCCAGGCCCATGCTTCCACAAGTAAAGTTATTCACTGGACAGAACCTCTCATATCTGTGGACATGACCCCACAATGCAAGGGTGACCTTGTTTTTCACAAACAAAGGTTCCAAGTGCTCAAGCATCTTCTCCCTCAATGGGGCATCCCTATTTTCATTGCTTGTTGTATACATTGGCCGGTGCCCTTGGACTACCACAAAAGGAGTGTTGTTTCTATTAACTGACTCCAAATCATGCTTTAAAAAGTTATATTGGTTGCTCCCTTGAAGGAAATTGGTCTCGGTTGACATGTATACAAAATGTACTGCCCCCATATCAAATGAATAGTAAAGGTTCCTAGTAGCTGGGGCTCGGGTTCCAGTTGGCTCTAAAGAGTTTCCAGGCATTTTGAACTTAAGGCTGTAGGGTACACCACATTCACCACCCCCATCCTTTCCATAACTTCCCACAGACCACTCAGGTCTCCAAGGCTGTGAAGGCCAGTTGTACTCATGATTACCAACACACACATGGTATGCTACTTTGGATGCAACAGGTTCAATCTGATTAAAAAAATGATCCCACAACCATGAATATCCTCTTGCATAGCTGATGTCCCCAATATGTGAGATAAAAGATGGCTTGTCACCCAAAGCCTCAATATCACGGAGTATCCACTTCATGGTCGCTATGCTTTCTTCTTGTGTACGGAGAAAGGTAGAGTATGGTGTTGCAGTTCCCATATCACCAAACAGGAAAGCTATTGTTTCATCAGAGTCCTCATTCCTTGACACAAAGCTGCGAGTTGAACTCCAACCTCCAGCATCACTTCCAACCTGTCATAGATAACATTATCGTTTTCTCAGACCACACAACAACAACAACAACCACCAAGCCTTGGTCACACAATTTTGGGGTCGACTAATTTATAATAAAGTGACTCAATTTTAAATAATTTTTAAACTTACTCAAAAAAATTCTGATGTCTTATTTTTTTGGGCTTGGGGCCAGCTATGTACAAAAAATATGGCATTAAAAACAAACACAGCCATTGTTATATTCAAACCATGCAATGTAGTGCAAAAGATTTTTCTCATATGAGTTCACTTTATCAAGTTTATCATACAACTAATTAAATATTATATACACAAACAAATAATTGAGCCAGTAGTTTATAAAAACACTTTTTGTAACTGTGGATCACCATGAAATCTATAGACACTCTAACTAAGACATTCATCAGATGCTTTTCTTAGACATGATCATGCAAATGATATTCAATGATTACAAGGTCACATGGAAGAAAATGCTATAATAAAATCCAAATTATTATGAAATATGAATTGAACAATAGTACAATTGCAACAAAAGAAGCCTTACAAACTAATGTGTCTAAGCCTAACTTTTCAACACAAAACAAAAAAGAGTGATTCTACCATTTTGATCAATCTAAAGTATCAAATTTTGCAATTAACAATGCTCCAAAATTACAAATTACAAATTACAAATATAGTTGATAGAAATGTGTTAAATTACAAATATCAATTACTAAACTAAAAACCCAATTAAACAAAAAATTACCTGATAATAATACCTGACTCCTTTCTTTAAATTCTTCATAACCCCATCATGAATCCAACCCGGGTCTCTCCACCCGACACTCGAATTCGCCGGCTCCTCGCACATGTGCTCCCTCTCATACCTCTCCACACGTGCCACCGCCACGTGGTCGAGCTTACCCTCTCTCAACCCATACCTCACTCGCCTCTCCTCATGATCCCCCGTCAAGAACATCACCCTCATCTCATCCGCATTCTCCGTGAACCCCAGATGGATCTGCTCTGGAACCCGACCCGACCCGAACCCGACTTCCACCGACTTGGCCAACAGATGGGCCGTGCCCGGCAACGGGTTGTTATCGTGGTCGTGTTTTTTCGGGTTGACTTCGGACTCGACCCATCGGAAGACCCTGAAGGAGTAGTTGGATCGGAGGTTGATGAGTGGAAGCGAAATGGAGCCCGACCCGGATTGCCACGTGGCGGAGGAGTTGAGGAACACGTAGCCGATGAAGTTCTCGTGATCGGAGTCCGGGGGAGAGTAGATGCCGAGCCAGTCGAGCTTGGACGGTTCGGCGATTCCGGACCATTGGATTCGGATCGGGTCGCCCGATTTGGCTAAAACGGATGGGGTTATAGAGAGAGAGACTTTGGATTGGGTTGATGGGTTAAAGAGAGAAATGATTGTTGTGATGAAGAGAATGAAAGCTGTGAGAGAATTCTTCATTTTTTTTTTTTTTTTTTTTTTTTTGGGATTTTTCAAGTCGGTGTAGAATGAAAAGAAAGTGAAGGTGAGGGTTTTTGTTCCTCTGTTTATTTATGTAGAACTGGATTTTGGGGTTTGCTTTGGATTGAATAAATAATTAGGCAAGTTTCAAAAAAATAAATAAATAATTAGGAATATTCTTTTTTCCATATTCTAAATGTCACACTCACATTTGACGTTTGTTTCTTAAATTTTTAAAATTTAATCCCAGATTTTTTTTTAGCTTAATGATGATTAAGACTTTTATAATTGAAATAGCCTCCAGCACGCAAAAGACTTTTCTATTTTTGTTCGGTAGGAGTTAATAATTTGTATTTAGTATAATTTAGAAATATTTTTTTTTTATTTTTTAAACAAATAAAAATGATAAACTTTAAAGATAAGCCGTAGTTGTAATTTTTTTTTTTATAAGATGTAATTTTTTTTTTGAACATGAAGGGGGAAAATTTTCTAAATTTTAGGAGTTTTCTTTTTGAATTAAAAATGAAGTTTGTTATTTAACATTTATGACCTTATTTCTAAGTAAAATTTGTTTTTTAAACATTTATGAACCTATTTCATTAATGAGGGTATTTTTGAACTACATAAAAGTCCAATTCAAAGAAGATAACCATCCTATATATGGTATAGGAGTATAGATGATGAGGTGTTTATTAAGTTTATTAAGTGTTAATTAAGCTCAAAACAACTTTATTTTCTCATTCAAAATAATGTCATTTTGACCCCTATTAAAGGCATGTCATATACGGTATTATTTTGACGAAATCTACCGTATGCACTTTAAGGTTTAGGACAGTTTTTTTCACCTTATCTCGTGAAGTTTTAAATTTTAGATCTATAAAATTATGTTGTTTTAAGTCAAGGTGGCATTTAACTTACATTTTATTATATTTTTGAACTACATAAAAGTCCAGTTCAAAAAAGATAATCATCTTATATATAGTATAGAAGTAGAGTAATACTACAGATACAAACTATTTTACAACATTTTTACAAGCTGCTGATTTGACTTTAGTAATTTTCAAATAATTATTGGTAAACATAAATGTGATGTTAGTAGTGGACCTATATTAGAACTAATAAGAATTTATCACGTCAATAGTTTGTAAAAATGTTATGAAATAGTTTGTGACTGTAACATTACTCATAAAAGTATAAATGATGAGGTGTTTGTTAAGCCTTAATTAAGCTCAAAACAACTTTATTTTCTCATTCAAAATAATGTCATTTTGACCCCCTATTAAAGGCATGTCATATACTGTATTATTTTGACTAAATCTACCGTTTGTACTTTTTAAAGTTTAGGACAATTTTCACCTTATCTCATAAAGTTTCAAATTTTAGATCTATAAAATTATGTTGTTTTAAGTTCAGGTGGCATTTAACTTACATCTTATTATGGTGCATGGGTGGAAGGGTTTAAATCCAAACAATATGTAAATTTTGGGGTGTCATATGAATCCAAATTTTGAAACTTTAAAGAACAAAAGCAAAATTACCCTAAACTTTAAAGATGAAAATTCACTTTACTCTAATTTATTTGAATACTTAAACAAATCACATGATCATCTAGTTTTTCTAAAAATAAAATCATGACCGTCTAGTTAAAGTTAAAAAATATTTGTATAAAATTTAAAATATTAGATTTGGAATCATCTATACTATATATAAGAGGGTTCATTTCTTTTAACTGGACTTTTATGTGGTTTAAAAATGCCCTCATTAATGAAAGGTAACTTCATTTAGAAATATGGTCATAAATGTCAAATAACAAATTTTATTTTAAATTCAAAAAAAGAACTCTTAAAATTTAGGATTTTTTGTTCCTTCATGTTGAAAAATTATTAGGTCCACCAGGAAGACTACTGATGTGGTCTTCCTTAACCTTCCAACTAATAAAATGTTATTATTTATACAAATGTGACATCATTGATAATTTTTATTTTTTATTCCTTGTATTGATTAGGAAGCTCACACATATATTTGCATAGATGGCATCATCTTATTGGTCAAGGAGGACTACATCAGCAGTCCTCCCGATGTAAATAATAATTTCTCCTTCACGTTTAAAAAAGAAATTACAGTTACTGTTTATTTCTAAAGTTTATCATTTTTATTTGTTTGAAAATTTTAAAAAAAATCTAAATTATAATAGATATAAATTATTAACATTTACTAAAAAAATGATCTATTTCTTAATTAAAATAATTTAACAAGAACGTTAATTTCCTTTTATCTCTTCCTAACTATGATGTCATTATTCAAGTCATCAAGCTATGTATATGAATATTTTTTTAAAATTAATTTATTAACTAGTAATTTGCACCCTTAAAATTTGAGATAATTTTGATTTTATTTTCTAAAGTTTCAAATTTTGGATCTATATTCTTAATATTATGTATCTATTTGTTAGTCCATTGTGATGAGGTGTTTGTTAAATGCTAACTAAGCTTAAAAAAATGTAATTTTCTCATTCAAAACTACGTCATTTTGGTTTCTATTAAATACATGTCATAGATTATTACGACTAAATTTATAATTTACACCCTTAAAATTTTGAGTAATTTTGATTTTACCCTATAAAATTTCAAATTTTGGATTCATAAAATTGTTGTTTGAGTCAAGGTGGCAATTATAAACACCTCACCACGATGCATGGACAAAGGGGCTTAAGTCCAAATAATATTTAATGTTAGGGGTATAGTATAAATCCATAATTTGAAACTTTAAGAAATAAAATCAAAATTATCTTAAACGTTAAAAGGTGAAAATTCACTTTACTCTCATTTATTCAATTACTTAAAAAAATCACATGGTCATCTAGTTAAAGTTAAAGAATATTTGTATAAATTTTAAAATGAGAGGTGTTACATCCACAATATTTTTACAATATTTTCACAACAAATTATAGGTGGTTAGTTGTTATTAGTTCAAATTTGAACTTAACACTAACATTATTTTTTGAGAGATGCTACGTCTACAATATTTTTACAACATTTTTACAACAAATCACAGGTGGTTAGTTGTTATTGGTTCAATTTTGAAACTAACATTAAGATTACTTTTTTGCCCCAACAATAACAACCAATAATAACCTGTCACTTAAGATTTGTTGTAAAAATGTTGTAGACATATCATTTTTTTTTTTGTGCCCACAATAACAACTTACTACTGTTTCTCAAAAAAATAAAATAACAACTTACTACTTAGAATTTATTGTAAAAATGTTGTGAACATATTATTTTTCTTTTAAAATATTAGATTTAATTTTTTAATTAAAATAATTTAATATAAGAACATTAATTTCGGACTGATGGATAACGATTGCAAACCATAATTTGTGGAAAAAAAATGTTTTTAAATTTTTTAATGACAGAAGGCATGCCTTATCCACAAAAATAATTAAGAGGTTGTGTAACGCACTTTGGAAGTCGTGATCTAATCAAATTATACAAATGTCAATCCCTTAAATTGCCAATTTAGTCCCCTAAACATTTCTAATTTGAATCATTAATCCTTTTTTTCTTCCTGAAAAAATTATTAACATTTAATGCTTTAAACATTATGTTTTGTGTGTTAGTTTAGTTCATGTATCTTTTTTCTTTTTCTTTTTTTTTTTTTTTTTTTTTTTTTGAGATGAGTTCATGTATCTTAAATAAATGCCAATTTATTTGGCATTCATGTATCTTAAATAAATGCCAATTTAGTCCACTGAACAATTCTAACTTGAATCATTAATCCTTTTTCCTTTTTGAAAGAATCATTAATGCTTTAGACATTATGTTTTGTGTGATATTTTAGTTCATGTATCTTATATATAAATGCCAATTTAGTCCACTGAACATTTCTAACTTGAATTATTAATCCTTTTTCCTTTTTCCTTTTTGAAAGAATTATTAATACTTTAGACATTATGTTTTGTGTGTTAGTTTAGTTCATGTATCTTATATATAATATAAATGCCAATTTAGTCCACTAAACATTTCTAATTCGAATCATTAATCCTTTTCTTTTCTTCTGCTAGAAAGAATTGTTAATACTTTAGACATTATGTTTTGCATGTGAGTTTAGTTCATGTACATTATCATTATAAGTGTTAGTTTTCTAAGTTAATTTCCTTAACATTATGTTTTGGAGTGGGGAAAAAAAAAACGTAATGGATTCACCTATAAAGAATAGAATAAAATGGAATATGTTATTCTTTTTCTTAGAATGTTTAAGAGTTTATAAATCAATTAATTAATAAATATATTTATTTATTTAAAAAACATATAATTTTATTACGAGTATTATACTTTATACTCTTCATTCCCCCCCCCCCCCCCCTCCCAAAATATAGGATAAATTGACATTTCACCTCATTTCATTAAAGAAGGGAACAACAAGCTGTCGATAGCTCTATCCCCTTGCATCCGTACCAACGAATTGATCAAACTCAAACTTGCATCCTTAGCAATGAATTGAGCAAAGGCGAAGCAAACTTGGATAAGTTAAAAAATTCAGCAACCGTTAATATGTTTATATAAACATTAATACAAAAGAATAACATAATATATATCCTATGCATAAATAAATAAACATTCAACGAAATTCTTGTCCTCTTGCATTAGAGATTTTTAAAAAATAAAAAATTGATACTACCTCTCTAAGGGAAATGTCAATTACTCCTCCTAATTTCACAGTTTACTCCCTCTTGATGTTTTGATTTATGTGTCAAATATCCTCTTATGACCATTTATGTGTCATTACAGAATTGCGTTAAAACACATAATTTTCAAATTAAATTCCCATCAGTAATAATCTCAAAACAATACTTGATAACTATACAGGTTATAATATGATTAGAAAAATCAAGAAAAATAAAAACCATACAATTTTTTTTTTTTTTTGTTATTTTTCCAAACCTTAAGAAAAGTTTGGGGTAATTTACAACCCCAAATATAAACTTCTAGTGGCCCAAAATTCTAACCAAAATTTTCTTAGTTACAAAATTTCTTTAGACAGGGGTAGGTATTGGAGGGTAATGTAGTCTATCAATCCATTTCATGTCTGCATCTAGAGTCCACTTGATAGCAACTCATACATGACACAATGAAGCGATGTACCACTTTCTAATTCTTTCTTCTTCTTCCTATTCTTATCTTCTTGCTGGACTTAATTAATTACCTGAAGAAAAATCTTCTGCTGGTAGAGCACAGTATTAATTATTAGGGGCGTGCTATAGCTATTGTTATTATTGTATTATTCGTATGAAAAGTATTACTACCTCCTAATAAGTCTAGGGCCATCCCCACACACACATATATACGTGACTCATGTGATGAGACATAGTAATTGCCGACTACCCCTGATGGCTCTAATGGTGTCCCCCCAATTTTCTTGGCAATAATATTCATTCATGTGTCTCTTGCTTTGCATTAAAACTCTCTCTCACTACTATCACCATCTTCCATATTACTCTCTCTTTTCTCTTCCTAATAGACCTTTTCCACAATCACAAAAATAATCCCATCATCTCTCTTTGCAGCCATGATGAAGAGCTCTCCCTCTTCAACCACAAGCTCCTTTTTCCTTTTCTTGAGGCTTCTGATATTGATCATCATAGTTTTCCTTCTCTTTGTGACTTCAGCCTCTGGTCTCTCCAACCCAACCATGCATGAAACCTCTTCAAGAAACTCTCACAACCATCACCGTCACCATCTTTACCCTCGCATCCATTCTTGTGGCTCTCTTTCTCATGAAAGGTCACGTTCTTTGTGCATTAAACTTCAAAGAAACCACCAGTATCAAACTCTCCCACCACCACCACCACCCTCAGAGCTTGATGAGATTGACCCAAGATACGGTGTGGAGAAGAGATTAGTCCCCTCTGGACCAAACCCTCTTCACAACTGAGAGCAAAACCATCGCCTTTAACCTACCTTCTGTTTCTTTCTTCTAATTTAGCCATATAGCTTCCTCTATATACTAGTAAATTTTCAAGGTTCAAGTCATGATAATATAGTGGTTCGAAGCCCATAATTCCTTTTTTGGTTTTCACCATTTCTTTGCATCTTTTTTGATGTCTAGCCCCTTTTCTTCTTTCACTATATATGTATACCCAAGAATCAAGGTTTCTTGGTTTCACTTTTTTTTTGGGATGGTGATGATTCACTGATTCGGTACTGTTCTATTGTAAACGATGTTGCTATTTCCATTATTGTTTTTGACTCTTTTTGTCCTCCTGTGGAAAAAGGCAAAAACAAGCATGGAAATGGTCTACCTTTTGTTGTATTTAGTGAGACTGCAGTTTGGGAGAGGTGGGATTTCAAGAGAAACCCATGAGCTTCATTAATTTGGAGGTGTTATTAGCTAGCTGGGAGATGCCGAATTCAATGGACTCAACTCTTTTCTGAGGGTAAAATGGACTTTTTCGAAGTACCATTTTGGTCTGCTTCAAATTTATTTTATATATTCATGTATAGTTATGTGTTTAAACTTCAAATCTATGAATATGACAAGGTTGAGATTTTCCTTAATGTTTTTATCCTTTCTTGAAAGCATTGTTTCCTTTTCTTTTTTTCTTTTTTTCTTTTCCTTGTTTCTTTCTTTCTTTCTTTCTTTCTTTCTTGGATAAAAGTTGTATAAGTCTTGCTGCTAGTTCCAAAATCCAAATCTAAATTCATTGCAACTAGTTGAATTGTATCTTATGTGTCATGTGGAGCAATTTTCCTCATGTGAATCTTGGGAGTACTTACTTCCCAATGTACATAAAAGCACTGAGTTTTGAACTGGGAAAGGCCGTGAATCTCATGGGCATATCTGATTGTCAACGACAATAGGCGTAGTGGGGCATAATGTATTGCAGAGAAAGTTGCAATTGCTTTTCTATTCTCGTGACAACTTACAAGTATAATGTAGATCATGTTCTAAACAGAAACCAGCAATATTATTGGCAAATGGCCATTGGGAGCACCAAAGAAATCGGTGCGTTTGGAAGAAAATATATACACTTTTATGTTTATGGGGGATAATCAAGCTGTTAATTATAGAATCAAGCCAAGAGTTTCGTAACAATTATTAACAATTTTTTTCTTATATTAAATTATGAAGTTCTTAATTAGTATTTGTTGATGCTAATTTGGTTCAAGTCATGAATCCCCTTGTAGTATCTTTGTGCATGTGTGTGCACGGACCACGGAAATGCATTCTAACAATGGCATCTAGAGCTCTCCTTCATATTAGTTTACTCCTCTAAACAATTAAACTATGTGCATGTGTGCATGCACTCTAACAATGGTATCTAGAGCTCACCTCCTTGTTAGCTTACTCCTCTAGATAATTAAACCATAGAAAATTAAGGAGTTCTTCCAAAAAAAAAAAAAAAAAAGGAATTATATATTCTTGCACACTTTATATTACAGTACTGTATGTATTTTTATGGAGATATATCAAAGCACACACCAACCAAAAAAAAAAAAGATTTTATACTTTCACTAGCCAAAATAGTATAATATTTATTACTGAACAAATAAAACAGATAGCCCTTACATATGGGACAAATTTTATTATTTAAAACATAGTTTCCTAAGATAAATATTTCAAAGAAAAAATTAAGTATTATACCTAGGGTGATGCATGACTTGATTAAGAATCAAAGACCATAATAGAAGTAGGTTCTAGTTAACTCAACTGGTAAAGTCTTTGATAGTTGTATAAGAGATCTGACGTTCAATTCCCACTTACACCAAAAATTGATTGGTGTCTTGGTCTGATGATAAAAAGTTATCATTAAAAGCGAACACCATATATTGTAAAACTCTCTCAAAAAAAAAAAAAAAAAAAAAAGACCATAATAGAATCCCCTAAAAAAAAAAAAAAAAAAAAAAAAAGAGACCATAATAGAATCCCCTAAAAAAAAAAAAAAAAAAAAAAAAAGAAAAAAGAGAGAGAGAGACCATAATAGATTATGATATAATTAAAAATAAATAATGAAATTCCTTTCCAATTCTTCAAACTTTTGATAATTGAGTTTAATTTGAAGTAGTATGTTAATATCTTTCAGGACTTCGACAATAAAGATTCACCTAAAGTGAACTATATAATAATTGTAATTTACTTACAAAAGTATTCACATTAGTCTAGACAAATTTTAATTAAAATTGTAGTCAAAAAGCCAAAAAAAAAAGTCCTATTAATTGCATTCAACTTTCTATTCTTTCCCTATTTCCATTTTAATATTCTTTTTATTCAATTTTTTTTCTCTCCAAAATAATAATTTTGTAATCAATTCTTCACTCTTGGTCAGCCCTTATTATCATTCTTCTCTGCCAACAACAAATCACAATTCACATAAATAACATAAACTCAAATAGTAAATAAAATCATTCCAAGACTTGCACACTTAACTCACCATCACAACTCACATAAACTCAAATAGAATTTAAAACCATTCAAGACTCCCACAATCAAATGAAATCACTAACTATTGCCCCATACTCCACAATTTTGGCCACCTACCACCAATTACTGCCACCCAAAATCCACACTTAGATCACCCCCACCAACTTCATTCCACTATTGGCTAAAGCCAAAATCCAAGCAAACCACATAAGGCAATATCACTAACCTGCAAACCCAATCGTCCTAAACCTCCCTTAACCATCATGGTTACACCATTGTTATTTGTGGGGCCCTTTTTAGGACAGTTCACTGGCCCAAGCTTGATATGAATCTTGGGTCACTAAAAAGGGCCTGGAATGTGTTTCAATGTTGCGTGAAATGGGTTCGACTCATCGCAACCTATTTGGGTTGTTATATAAACCAATCTGTACACAAGTTAAATGAACTCTAAAAAAAAAGATAGAACAATATATATATATATATATATATATATATATATATATATATGGGCTTAGCATGACAGCGAATACAAAAGATATGAACAATTAACTAGAATGAATAGTAATATATGCAAAAAACTTAAGAGGCTTTATTAATTAAGTCAAGTATCAAAAATATATTTAGTCCTATATTGTAAGGATACTTCACAAAGCCTAATAAGCCTCAAAGGTCACAAACTTGGTTTATCCTTTCTAGGTTCACAAGACTTGTGAAATTTAAGTCCTGTTGATCCAAATGGCCCCTTAAGTGTTACTGAAGTACCTTTTACAATGTTTCTTTCTTGCTCAATGAACTCGACTTAAACCCTGAAAGCTCTCTTTTGTATCTTTTTAGTCTCTTTGCATGTCTAATGTTTGCCCTTGCATCTCTCCCTTGCTTCCCTTTATACTACTCTTAAGAGGCCTTGACTTACCATTTTCTCCCTTTGTTTTCTTGGTAATGGATTTATCTCCTTTGTCTGACACATTGGTGGCCGCTCCTTTCCTCATTTTCTCTTATTTTATCTTTCTAGGAACTCATGTCTGAAAGCATCATGGTTGGCCTTCTACTTGTAGAAGCCATCTCTTTGGGATAGGTCAGATCCTTCTTTGAGTTCAATGAGGTAAGATATTCTTTCAAGGCTTAAAAGGGAAATTTCGAAGGTCTTAGAACCTTGTTGAACCTTGTCAGATCCTTCCTTGTTAGACCTTTTCCTAAAAATGGTATAGATTCTCCTTTGTGGTGGGTGAACTTGGAAGGCATCTGATCAAGGTCTCTTAGTTCCTTCACACTGGTCTCTGGTCCTGAGAGTATTACTTGTCCCTTTCACCTTTCTCTATCTCCTAGGAATTTGATCTTGACAGGTCATCCAATGTTTTCTTTCCACCTTTCTTCCTTTAGGGGAGTGTGACCCACTCTCAAGCTAATCTTGGGTCATTTGTAGCCTTTTTGAGATTTTCCTATCATAGATGTTACTTTCCCAAGGACTCGTTTCTCATGGCGTGAATGACCCGTTATTAGGCTAAGTTTGGGTCATCTACTCCCTTCCTTGGACTTCCTTTCATTTTCTCATTTTTCTTTGGATTTCTTCCCCCCCTTTTTCTTACTTTGCAAGGCCTTTAGGTCTATTCAAGGCCTATGACTCTTCCTCAATTCTATGGACTGGTCTTCTATTTTTCCAAGGTCCACATCCTTCTTCACCTCCATGTGTTGGGCTCTCTCGTTGTACCTTTTGGACCTCAACATTAACCATGTCAAATCCAATCATTATCAACCATAGCCCATCCCATTGAGAGGCTACATTATTACCCAATTGTTGTTACAACTTTAATCAACTACAACCAAAGACCAATGACGTTGTGATTTGAACTAGCTATTTTATTCCAAAGAGAATTTATTTATCAATAAAACAAATTGAAACCCAAGACATAAATTAATAGTAGAAGGACCAAATTAAATTTTTATTTAATAAATAAATAAATAGCTAAAGAACCAAAATTCATAATATAAGCCCAAATCCGTTTTCCTCTTTCCCACGGTTCTGGCCCAAAAAAAAAAAAAAAAAAGTTCCCACCGACGGCAAGCAATAGCATTATTACCTTCCTTCCATTTCCGTGTTATTTTAAGATTTAGAAGTGACTTTAAAAAGCTATAAATTATTAATAAAATCTCTCTGTCTCTCTCTTCTAAACTGGTAAACTCTAACTAAACTAGCATTAAACTGGAAAGATCTATGACTCTGACTTCAAAATTTCACTCCTTATTTTCATAGATTACATTCATACATACATACATAGATCTGAAAATGGCGCTACCGCGTCTTTCATTCTTTGCATTCTCTCTCATTCTCATTCTCACTCTCATTTCCTCTCCTCTCGCTCTCTCCAAAACCCTCAAACGCGACGGTACGGTTTTCACCCTTAAACCAACGATTCTGTCTCCGATCCGATCCTCTCCGATCAGATCCAAATCTCACTCTCTCTCTGTTTTTTTGGCTGCAGTGAAAGCTTTGAACGAAATCAAGGCGTCGCTAGGGTGGAGAGTGGTGTACGCTTGGGTTGGAGACGATCCTTGTGGAGATGGAGATCTGCCGCCGTGGTCCGGCGTCACTTGCTCCACTCAAGGCGATTACAGAGTCGTCACCGAATTGTATATGATTCTTTTGTCTCTTTTGGAATTTTCACAATTTGATGAATTCTATTCAAATTTTTAGAATGTGATTGTGTTTTGAATTTTTGTGTAATTAGGAGCTTGTTTTTAAGCTAAATTGGATTCAATTTTGCAGAGAAGTATACGCGGTTTCGATCGTTGGACCTTTCCCTACTGCTGTGACTAATCTCTTGGATCTCACTAGGCTGTAAGTTCCTTTGTGCGTGTGTGTTGAATGAAATGTGTATTTGTTTATTTGGTTTTGGAGTATTTATATTTTAGTGTTAGTGAGCAGATTTTAATGTGAAAACACTGATGGAAAAACAATTTTGGTTGTAGTGATTAGTGAAAGTGCTGAGTTGGATTAAGTATTGTAGTTTGAGATGAACTTATACCGTGTCGATTGCTTTTCATATGTATACTAGTCGATTTTTTTTCATATGTATGTGAGAGAGTCGCTCGAGATGGTTTGGTTATCTGTAAAGGAGTGATTAATGCACTTGTGAGGAAGATTTGATTTGATTTGATTCAAGTCAAGGAAATGGAAAGAGATAGATGAAGAAGTAAAAAAATACTAGTGTAAGTAGTTTTAACTAAGGATGTGACAAAGGGTGTGGTTTTGGATACGATAGAGGAATTCATGTGAATGAACTCGATTAGTCTCTAGAGGATCCATAGCTGAAAGATCATCTTCCTCTTTATTAGAAAAATATAGATGGGATTCAGATTTGTTTATCTATTTGGTTTCTTCAAGGGTTTATGATGTTTATGATTGTTCACATTACAGGGATTTTCATAATAACAAGTTGACTGGCCCAATTCCTCCTCAGATCGGACGGTTGAAGCGTCTTAAAATACTGTACAGTCCTCTACACTTTTTAAGATCGCAATTAGCGATTCTGATGTTGTTTTTGATACTTTTAACTAACACATGTATTGTATTTGTCATGTTTTTGTAATATTTCTCCTGCTTAAGTTTCCATAGTCAGAATGTGATTTTGTTGAATGTCCCTTGATAGTGGACAAATATAACAAGAGATTTTCGAGTGACTTGTGCTAGTAGCAGCTGTTAATTTTTGGACAACAGATGCTCCTTCCATCCCAAAAAAAAAGCTCAATTATTTGTTTCAGTTAATGTTTTGATTTTTGAAAGCTTTGGTTCGTTGACCTGATCTTTTGTGTTCTATGTTGATTTTTTTTTCTTAGTAATTTGAGGTGGAATAAACTACAAGATATCATACCTCCTGAAATTGGTGAACTGAAGAGTCTAACTCATTTGTGAGTAACTTAACTTTCATATGGCCATGAAATTAAGTTTGTGGAGTTTCTGTTAATACTTTTGTTTTCCCTATTTAGAGTTAATATATCATTTGTTATAACTTGCACAGATATCTGAGCTTCAATAGTTTCAAGGGTGAAATCCCTAGGGAGCTTGCGAACCTTCCAGAGCTTCGGTATCTCTATCTACAAGAGAATCGTCTTATTGGGAAAATTCCTGCAGAATTGGGAACTCTTCGAAATCTTCGGCACCTGTAACAATTCATATCCTCTTCAGCATGTCTTGTTTTAGGCATTCATCTCCATTGCACTGCTAACATGTTCATTTTATTTTGACATAGGGATGTTGGTAACAATCATTTGGTGGGTACCATAAGGGAACTCATACGCATTGAGGGATGCTTTCCAGCTCTTCGCAACCTGTAAGTTAATTCAATTGGTGAATTTAAAGATATTCTGCTTTTATTTTGCAACTATGGCCTTCAGTGAAATGATAATTTTTAATAAATCTCTATGTGAATCTGATATGTAGTTATCTAAATAATAACTATTTAACTGGAGGAATACCAGCACAACTTGCAAATTTGACCAACTTGGAAATCTTGTAAGTATTGCTTCTCTCCCTCCCTCCCTGCGTGCGCGTGTGTGTGTGTGTGTGTGGTTGATTAGAACGTTGCTCATCATTGTAAACCATATATTAGAATATTATCTTAGCTATATGTATGAGGTTCTGATTGTTGATTATTTTGGTTCTCACAGTTACCTCTCCTACAATAAAATTTCTGGATCTGTACCAACTGGACTTGCTAATATTCCTAAATTGATCTACTTGTGAGTTCTCTTTCAACACTTTTATTGCTATATTTGATTGGTTATCGTTAAGGGGTTGACTTTCATAGAGATGGGATTATGAAAGACCTATTGCCCTTTTTGGTAGTAAAAACACATTGGCAGCCTGGGGCCCTGGTTGCTTCTCTCTCTCTCTCTCTCTCTCTCTCTCTCTCTCTCTGTGTGTGGGAAATGGTTAGGTTGTTTAAGAGATTAGATTGGATTAATTAGTGTTTTTCTGACTTGATTAACTTGACCCTGGACCTATGTATAAGGTTATATATTCTTCTTATAAATGAAAAGAAATAGATGAATCTTTTATCTTTAAATTTGATTTTACATTTGTTATTGCTGCCTTGCTGGTGATGCATCATTTTAGCCGGAATTAACCTTTTGACATAATGTTCTTATGATTAATATAAATGCTGTTTTACGTTTTGTAATATTCAGTTTGTTACTATTTTTGCTTGCTTGCTATTGGCAACCAAGGCAATGTATTATCAGACAAGAATGATAATAATTAAATTTAATGGGAATGTCTGCCACACTTCAGTCTGTTCAGAATTATCCACACTAATCTTCCTAACTTTGTGTCTTGGTTGCTGCCTTCATTAGGATATGAAATCCTCACTTCAGTACCATTACATGCATTGTTTAGATGATTCATTAATCCATTATATGGCTTTAATGCCCAATTCTTAAAGTTTGTAGAATATGACTTAAGATATTAATCTTTTGCCTCTCTAAATGTGGAAAATCGAGATACATTTTGAAGACTTTCCGTGGCTTGTTTTAGCTACACCGAACTTGCATTTCTGTCCTGGCATGCATCTTTTAGTTGGCAATTAATGGAATGCATTTTCTTTCTTCATTTAAATTTTTTTTTTTTTTGGATAAATGCGTCGTTGGATTATGTTTTCATTGTTGATGTCTATGGACAGGAAATTTTCTTGGTATATAGTCTAAAGGATTCCTTGATTCAATCTCAGGTACTTGGATCACAACCAGTTGACAGGGAGAATTGACTCTGAATTCTATAAACACCCTTTCTTGAAAGAATTGTGAGTTTTCTTTACCACTCAGATCTAGGAAAGTCATCAATTCCTGAGCTTGAGCATTGAATTGGGTATTCTGTTGTTAATTAATTGTTTTTAACAGGTATATTGAGGGTAATTCATTCAAGCAAGGCGTAAAGCCAATCGGTGTCCACAAAGTCCTTGAGGTTTCTGACACTGAGTTCCTCGTTTAGTTAAGAAATCAACTTATTCTTTACTAGATTAGATATTGTAATTGTATATTGCCAAAGCAAAGGGTTTATGTACTCTGGGAAATAGTTAATTTTGTCCGTCTCTTATTGTCATTAAGGAACTTCAGTTAAAGTTTATCGTTGACGATTACTCATTCTGCTAGAGAGTTATTTATGATGTAAGTAAATTTAATTTCATAGTTGCACTTCAATTAGGATTTGATGGTTATTTTTGAATCATTGCATGAGGATGTAGTAGTAATATACATAAGAGGATGGAAAATTGTTTCGAAGTGCTGTAATAACAAAATCATTTTTTTTTTTTTTTTTTTGAGGAGTTAGCTATGGATTCTCAACAGACTAATTAGTTTTGTTATAATTGTGATTTAAAAAATGCACAACCGACTCTTTTAGTGATGAAACTCACCCAAAAATAAATATGAAGAGTATTAAAATTAGGGTTAGTTACTCCTTAACTATTAGGTCAATGCAATCTCCCTCAACTATAAAAGTGAGTAATAACCATCATAAATATTTTTATCATTAAGCAATGTACCTCATTATTGATTGCCAAACTCCCTCCTAAACTATTGGGCTAATAATCTCACTCCTTAAATTGCCCCATGTCGTTGGTAAGATATATTAAATTCAAATGGAAAGTAATTTGTTGGAATCTCATTTTCCTTGCCATTGCTTCTTCAAAGGGTTGCTTGAACTGGCATTCTTCACAGTATTTCCTTGCCTTCTTCAATACTCATCCGATCTCCTTAACTATATCCGTGTGGATTGAATTTCACTATATCACTGAATCCAAATTCCAACGAGATCCCAATTTAGCCTAAGAACAGAGAGTGGTTACAGATGTAGCCCCAAATACCCAGACATCATCTCACTATATCACTGAACCCAAATGCCAATGAGATCCCAATTAGCACAAGCACAAAGAATGGTTACAGATGTAGCCTCATATACCCAGAAATCATCGCAATTTTTTTATGAGAACGTCAACAAAGAACGATTTTTTCATGTCAATCTCGCACTCTTTTTTGCACCTAAAATCATGGCTATTCGTGACACAGGACTTATACTAGGAATTTCATTAGAGTACAGTAATGGTCAATCAAGGTATCCCAAAAAGAATATTAAAAAAAAAAAAAAAACTAATTTAAAACTATATCCGAGAACTAACTTTCCTATAAAATAAATTTCCAGCTTCGCACACAAGGCATGGCATAATTAACAATATAATATGTCATTATTTTCAAGTTCATATCTTTTTCCAGACAAACTCCACTTGCAGTTGAAAAGCAAGCTCCGGAAACGTTGAAAACAATATGCCCACTTTGCTAGATTTGTATTGTTACTATAAATATAAAATCACTTTCTCTTCCCAATTTTGTTATCCAACAGAATAAAATAAAATAAAATAGTGCAGGTTAGAATATAATATTATATAAGAAGTTAGGCACACCCCAAACAAAGATGCTTTCGTAGCTCAGTTGGTTAGAGCACCCGTTTAGTAAGCGGGAGGTCTTGAGTTCGACTCTCAACGAAAGCATGTTTTCATTGTTCTGACTTCTGTCCCTCTTTTGCTTTTTAAACAATTTTGAGAAGCCGAAAGTGGCAATGATTCCAATGAATAATGCTCAACCAAACCAAGCAATTAACGAATACACATCTAATTCTCAAATGTTCACTCATCTTTTGACTCAGGCACTTTGTACCTCTACAAAAGTAACCAAAAAAAAGAGATTAGATTTATTGTGTCGAACACAGAATTTTCATTTTTGAGCCTGAAATCAATAAGCCTAAATACCTCTTTTTTTTTAACAACCATTAAGGTTACAAGTTGTGAATAATAGGTAATAAAGTAGTATTAGTAAAGCACGAATATGAAAATCAATAACAAGTTAACAACTCCCAACTTTGAATAGATTGTGAAAAATGTTATATCTGTTGCATTTCTGTGATTTGGGCTGGTTAAAGTTGTGAGAAATATATGCAACTACGAGCAGTGCACTTGGGTTAAAGTTGGCCATTCACTCATTTTCAAGCTGGTTCTGGTCTCTATTTCTTCAGTATACTGTTTCCACAACCAGTTGGCACAAAATGTTAATAAATTCTTTATCTTCACTCTCCACGTGTAATCAATTCTCACATTTGTATTTTTAATTTCGAAGTCCACTAGTGAAGGGAGGAGACAAAAGGTTTTGTATGCCTAGCTGCTGCTGCTTCTTTTTTAAAGGTTAAAAGTAAAACTATTGAGGAGATTTGATTCTGAACATATCTCTATATTGGAAATGAAAGTACCAATCAACTTAAAGGTTATTAGCATATGCCCAACTTCCTTAAAAATATTTTTTTTTAAAAGGAGCTTCCAATTCAACCCAAAAAAGAATCAGCAAAAAGGTTTAGCTATACCATGAATTATCCACTAATTTTAGTTTTTTTCTTTCTTTCTTTTAATTCTTTTAAAATTCACTAGAATGATGTCTATTTTTGGTGTCCTTTAATTACCAACTTGTCTTTGCAGGAGCAGGGGAACAATCTAATCTAGCTAAAGCTTTTATATATGCATGTTGTCTCCATAACTTCAATTTTTAAAGGAAATTAAGGTTACTTTTTATCAAAGTTTTCAGATCATGAATGTCTAATATATCTGCTCATTTGGGAACTGAGGCCACGACACGTAATCAGATTTGTTTTCGCAATGATTGGACGGTCCTGATTGGTGGAGTAGATTACATGCTAGGCATATTTGTAACAACAATCATGTAAGTTTTCATATTGAAAGGGTAAAAAAAAATGAGGATAAGGGTAAAGATCATATATTACCGGCTTTCCACATTGAAAGTAAAGCATCAAGGGAAAGAAAGAATACTTTTCTTCATTCCATTGAGATTCAAAACCAAGCGTGACAGCAAAGCATTCCCAACTTTGCTTGCCTACCCTGCACTAACGGCACAGCCTAAGACCAACCTTCACAAGCATCTCTATCTTTTAGCATGCTTCTCCTTCAAATAAACCCCAAAGCCATGGATTGCAAATCATCTCTGAAGCAGAAGTTCCAGAACAGGCTTTGTCTTAAACCATGGATTCTTTGGTCAAACAACTAAGGTAACTCTGGTTCTTAACTATGAAATACTTAACAGTTTATATAGACATAGCCGAAAGGCTTGTTGCACGTGCATGTTTTACATTGTTAAGAGTTTTGTAGTTTAATGACATTACCTAATTCTTCTAATAAGGAGAACTGAGGTTCAAATCCCCCTTCCATTTACAACAAGGGGAAAAAAATTGCAAGTCTTGCAAGTTCAAGAGAAAGAAAAGGGGAAAAAAAAAAAAATCATTGCCTTTACATTTTTAAGAAATGATTCTTTGGAATTTATCACCATATGGGAAATTAAGATTATTTATAATTAATATGTTGAGCTGCTGTTAAGATTTTTAAGAACTGAATTCTAGAAGACGTATGGGATATTTTTAATCACCATATAGGCAAGTGAGATTATTTGTAATTAATATGTTTGAGAAGCTTTTGAAATTTTTAAGAACTAAATTCTTGAAGATATATGAGATATTCTAAAATTCCGCTCATATGGATTTCTACTTTCTGAATTATCACAAATGTAACTCTCTCACCATCATCATCACTCATTTGGGTTTATAATAATTGTTACAATTTGTGATAGTTAAATCATTTTTCTATAAGTTTTGACCTAATGAAAGTGAAGATTTGGACTAATGCCCTTTACTTCATGAGGCGTGGTCTTTATCTAATTATGTTACCCCTTATCCGATTATGCTATTGAATTTGGCAGCGTTTTTTTGCAGTAAGCTTATTTGCTTAAAGGTAAAATAAAAGGTGACTTTAAACAAATAAACCAGTTTGTTTATCGGAAGCCAGGTTATTTGCTCAAAGTCACCTTTATCTCATTTTTAAACAAATAAGCTAGCCAAATGCACATAATTCTCATTAGTTGTGTAGGTTGAAAAGCTTCAAATGTAAATAAGTAACCACTTCTATTAGGGGGAGATTTTCTGGCATACAACGCCAAAATACAGAAGAGGCTGGCAGCATCAGGGATGGAAGAATACCACTTCAACAGACTCAGAGTTTCAAAGGTAAAATAAATAAATTATATATATATATATATATATATATATATGATGAAGGGTGACTCATATGGATGAGGCAACAATCAGAAACCTTACTGGTGTGTTTTACAGAGAAGAAGAAATCCCAGAACTGGTTCCAGAGACAGTTCAATAGGCAAATGAGTCAGGATTATGATTCAAGCAAAATAATAGAGCATGCAACCGCAGTGGCAGCTGCTACATATGCCATCGCCACACTTGAAGAACCAGGCATCCCGGATCAGAAAAAGACGAGTGAACGCCCTGAAACCTCTTTTATCAGAAGTAAGAGCAAAAAGGAGGATACAACACGTTCAGCGCTAGAACCTGGTAGAGCATCCAAGCGATTCTCAGGTAAAGATGCAAAGCATGAGAACTGCCAGTTATCTATGAGTTCCTGATCATACTATTTCAAACAAAAGTTTATGAGATGGGTTTTATTAGGTGAAACTTCAATGAGACTTCCTGAAGGCAAAGATACCAAGGTGCCAGAAACTGCTGCAGCAACTGGAAAGACACCCCAAAAACAAAAGTCCATAGGGCCTGCGCCTTCAATGAAAAAGACTCCAACTTTTGCTGAGCACTTGAAAAAAACTGACAGTATACAACCTGAAAGTGCAGCACCAAAACCTGATCTGCCTGCCACCATTAATCTAGAAATGCCACCAACTGAAACTCAAAGGCAGAGTTCAATGAGAGCTGAAATCCCACCAACTGAAACTCGAAGGCAGAGTTCAATGAGAGCTGAAATCCCACCAACTGACTCCGAAGGCCAGAGTCCAATGAGATTTAGAGCAGAAGAAACAGAAGCAGAAGTTTGGGAGAAAGCTGAGTTGGCTAAGATCAAAGAACGGTACTTATTCACTTTGAGAGTGGTCTACTGAACTATATAATTTAAAGCCAAAGTGAATATGAAACAAATCATCCTGAGTTAACAAGATTGTATGGTAGACATTACATCCAAGCAAAAAATAAATAAATAAAAAACTATAAAAAATAAAATTATGTGCTGAAATTTTTGCTGCAATGCCTATGTTAGAAGCAATTAAAAATATGAACACTAACAGAAAAAATTTCAGGCACGAGAAGATGAATTCCACAATACTTTCCTGGGAGGAAAAGAAGAAAGCAAAAGCCAGACGCCGACTAGATAAGACAGAGGTTTTTCTTCATTATCTTTTCTTTAGTTAATTCAAAAAGAATAAATAGGGTCTGATAATCTCTTCTTGGATGCAGAGTGAAGTGGAACGAAGAAGACTTAAAGCTTTAGAAAAATTTGGCACTGAGATGGAACATATTAACCAGGTTTCAAGAGGAGCAAAAACGCAGGCAGAAGAAAGGCGAAAGAATGAAGAGTTAAAGGCAAAAGAAAAGGCAAACATAATTAGAACTACAGGGAAAGTTCCTAAGACATGTCTCTGCTTATGAATTTAACCAGTTTACCTGGTTTTTCAGGGACAAAGGCAGTCTTTGAAGTTCAACAAATGTAATTATTTATTTCATAATTCCTTAACTAACTCAAAGTGTAAATTGTAATACACTGGAAACTTCTTTATAAGATTTGTCATTCCATATCAAAGAATCATTACACAGATTCTAATTTACTAATCCATGATTACAACATTATGTCATTCATGGACAGCGGAAAATCTCTAGTGATGTCGAGATTCTTGAAAATATCTTTTTTCTAACAACGACGGATTTTTTTTTTTTTTTTTCTCATTTAGTACCAAATTCTTGCGAGGGAACTTTAAATTTCCATTGCAAACCAGCCGGAATGACATCAAGTGGCACCATGGACAGGAAACGAAGTATGGAATCTTAATTTGTTGAGTAGGGAATTTCAAGACAGCCAATTGAAGCCCTAGGACACAATTCTTGCAGAGAGTGTGAACACACCATAAGACATAGGGCACATTCTCAACGATGTTGAAAGATTCCCAGCATATTGGGCATTCCAGTCCTTCGTCTCGGCTAGCATTCGAACACACCTCATCATCTGAGCAGTCTTGAGAAGCTCGACTTGACTCTACTAAGTTTTTCCCTGACTTTTCTTCAGTCCAATACTTGCAATGGCATTTGAGGCAAATTTCCAAATCGTGACAGAAGAAAAAGGTCTGATTAGATAAGAGCATTAACTGCTAAAAATGCAGAGTTTGACATTCTCCTGTGAAAGAACCCCTATGCCATGAAACTTAGCCTCAAAGATTTCTATCCAGGTTAATTATAAACAACTCATGTTGCTCACATCAAACCTGTAAATAGTCCATATTTACAAGGTCAATAGCACTCTATGTAATGTGATAGTAAACTGTTAGAAACTGAAGTTAGACTGAAGTAAGATTGATGAAGCAATGCAAGTGTGTAGTTTCAATTTTATTACTGCTTAAGCTACTTACAGTTTAGTTACTAATATTATATTAGTGTACAGAACGGCATGTTGTTTGTACATAGAGTAGTTGATAGTTAGTTACATAGTAGTGCCACTTGTCATGTTTAGATTGGCTAGATAGTTGGTTATTCTGTTATGTGGTTTCCAGCTCCTCTGTTTCTACTATATAAAGAACAAAGGTAGATATTTATCAATACACAAAATCATTTCACAAGCTTCACAATGTTCACTCTCTTTCTCTCTGATTCCATTTCCTCCATTGTTAAACCCTTGAGCTTGTATGTGATTTCAACATGGTATCAGAGCTGAACTAGTTCAGAGATTCATTCAAGTTTGGTATTCTCTGATTCTTCCTAGTTCAATTTCGTTTTCTTTGATTTCTTGGTGCTTCTTCAAATCAACTAGAAATTTTCTTCATTGTGTTTTTGTTGATTCTTGCACTAAGTTCATCATATTCTAGGTCTTGATTTCTTTAGGATATTGAAATCTTGATTCTTTTTCTCATAATGGCATGTCATTTGTACATAGAGTAGTTGATAGTTAGTTACATAGTAGTCCCACTTGTCATGTTTAGATTGGCTAGATAGTTGGTTATTCTGTTGTGTGGTTTCCGGCTCCTCTGTTTCTACTATATAAAGAACAGAGGTAGATATTTATCAATACACGAAATCATTTCACAAGCTTCACAATGTTCACTCTCTCTCTCTCTCTGATTCCATTTCCTCCATTGTTAAACCCTCGAGCTTGTATGTGATTTCAACATGGTATCAGAGCTGAACTAGTTCAGAGATTCATTCAAGTCTGGTATTCTCTGATTCTTCCTAGTTCAATTTCGTTTTCTTTGATTTCTTTGTGCTTCTTCAAATCAACTAGAAATTTTCTTCATTGTGTTTCTGTTGATTCTTGCACTAAGTTCATCATATTCTAGGTCTTGATTTATTTAGGATATTGAAATCTTGATTCTTTTTCTCATAATTGGAAATTGAAAATTTTCGATCTTACGGTTTTTCAATTCCTGATCTATAGCTTTCTGTTGTGATTTCATTAAGATTGTAGATTGTATGTTGATTTGATTTGTTTTCTCATCATATCACAACATTCATCACTTGTTCCTTGATGAATTCTCTAGAAAGTCAATTCTTGATTTTCGTTTGCTAGTTCTTGTTTGGGACTCTGAATCTTCATCATTTTCTTGATAAAATTGCACTAAGTATGACTAAGAGTTCTTCTGGTGCTACTGCCCTCGCTGTTCAACCTTGGGAAAATACTTCTAGTCCCTATTTCCTATCTAGTGGTGATAATCCTAGTGTTTCATTGGTGGTTCAACCTCTCACTGAGGAGAATTATAGCACATGGAGTAGGGCAATCCTTATTTCTTTAGATGCCAAGACCAAACTAGGATTCATTGATGGTTCAATTCCTAAACCTCAATCTGTTGATCATCCCTATTACACAGCTTGGTGTAAATGTAACAGCACAATCTTGGCTTGGTTGCTTAATTCTGTTTCTAGAGATTTACAACCAAGTATAGTTTATTTCAAGACTGCTAGAGATGTATGAATTGACTTGTAGTATAGATATAGACAAGACAATGGACCTAGAATCTTTGAGTTGAGAAAGGAGATTAGTTCTTTGACTCAAGAAAATTTAACCATCAATGCGTATTACACCAAATTTAAGGGACTTTGGGATGAATTTTCCAATTATAGGACATGTACTTGTGGACATCAAGTAGAGGAGTGTACCATGTCTTTTCTAATGGGGTTGAATGAGACTTATGCAGCTGTCAGAGGACAGATTCTTCTTATGGATCATGTGCCTCCCTTAATCAAAGTATTCTCTCTTATAATTCAAGATGAGAATCAAAGGAAGGTAGGTGCTACCAAGAAGATGCAGCTTGACGTAGCAATTGCCTTAGCATCAGCATTAGCAGCAAAGAATGTTAAGAAAGGTAGGCCACAATGTACTCATTGTGGTGCTATGGGTCATGTGGTTGATAAATGCTTTAAGTTGCATGGATACCCTCCTGGCTATAAGTTCAAGTCTGCTAAAGGCCAAGCTGTAGCTGCTTTACCACCATTTGCCAACAATGTGATTGCTTTTGAAGATGATGCAAGTGAAGGTGTTAGCCTTACTAAGTCAAATTATCAGGAGTTACTTGGTTTGTTGAACTCCAACTGCCATTTTGGTACTCAAGGACCTTCTGAGGGAGCTGCAGATACCCATCAGGTTGCAAATATCATCACTCAGCCTTCATTTGATCTTCAAGAGCATGAGATATCAGGTATATGGTTTGTTCCTAATAGGCCACAAACTGAATGACCCATTGTGATAGAAATTAATTCATTAATTAGCCAAGTTATTAATTAATCAATTTATCATGCAAACGTGTGGTAGCACAAAAAAATCACCAATAAACTAATAATGCAGCGGAAAATAAATAATACAGTGATTTGTTTACGAATGAGGAAAATCTAATGGCAAAAACCCCACCGGGTGATTTTCAGGTCACCACTCCCGAAACTCCACTATTATCACAACAAGCGGTTATAAGTAAAGGAATCCAAGTACCTTACCAACCTACAGTTGAACCCTTACCCCAATACCCAATTGGACTTGTTCTGTAGTGACAGTTCCCCTTTCAGATGCACGACTCCCAGTACGTGACTAACCAATTACGTGGATCCCAGTACGCGACTTCAATCACCAACTAAGAAGGTTGTTGGTTGCAAAGTTCTTCAGTTCATTCACACGATGAAGATCAAGAAGATGCTTGGTCACAAAACCCTACGGTGCACATACACAGCAACTTCTTCAAGAGAAAGAGATGAACTAGGGTAAGAACTTCGTCTCCGGTCACAATTTGCTTGAATAGAATTTGCTTAAAGCTTGTACAACTTGTGAACACTTTAATGACCCTTAAACTGGTCCTTTTATATGTCTAGGGTTAGGAGAAAAGAAAGCCCAAAGACACATTCAAGGATCCCAAGAAAATCATATTGGAATTCTGACAATCTTAAATCTCAACAGATAGAAGGTGTCGAGCAGGTGTCGAGCAGCTGTCAAGCAGGTGTTGAGCACACCGAATGAAGAACAGCTTCCTTAAGCTCGATAGATGCAGCTGTCGAGCCAGTTGTCGAGCTTTAATGATTTTGCACTCTGAACTTGTTTTCTTGAGCAGACTTGAAAGTTTCAATACTTGATCTTGAAACAAGGTTTCTTGAAGTATTTAAAACATCTTAAATCTACCCAAATATAAGTAAAGTGCGTTTTGTCAAAGGATAAGCCAATTACATAAAATCATGACATATGTTCTTAACACATGAAACACATATGTCCTAACAGTTCCCTCTCTTTAATACTCAGTTTTTTCTTCTTCCATTAGTACTTCTCATATTCAGTCCACTGATTGGATTCTTGACAGTGGACCCATTGATCATATGATTCATTCTTTAGCAATTTTCACTTCAATTACTTTTATAGTACAAATTTTTGTTAGACTTTCCAATGGTGACACGGCTAAAGTTACACATATTGGAACTGTGCAACTATCATCTACCTTAGTTCTTGACAATGTGCTTTGCATACCTAGTTTTTCTTTTAATCTGATTTCCATTAGTAAACTGACCCAACATCCTTCTTGTTGTTGTATTTTTCTTTCACAATACTGTTTCATTTAGGACTTACAGCTCTAGAAGATGATTGGGTTTGGTAGAAATCAAGGTGGATTATACACATTACAAAGCAGCTTGCTAGATAGTTTGCCACCATGTGTTTCTGATGCTCTTTCCAAGCTTTCATCTTCTTTTCCAACTGTACCAGCTCTCAATTCTTGTAATGTGAATTCTGTTGATACTACTTGTTTATGTCATTGTAGATTAGGCCATCCCTCTGCCAAAAGACTTGACTTGTTACAATCTGTTGTACCTACTATCATTTCTTGCAATAATAAGACATTTGATTGTTCTATCTATCCACTAGCAAAGCAAAGGAGATTATCATTTCCTACTTCTGTTTCTCATTCATCTGCATGTTTTGATTTAATACATGTTGATATCTGGGGACCTTATTCCACACCATCACTAAATGGTTCTAGGTATTCTCTCACCTTGGTGGATGACTATAGTAGGTGCACTTAAGGTCTTTTTGATGAAATACAAGTCAAAGGCTTCATCTTTGATTCAATCCTTTTATAATCTCATTTTTTACTCAGTTTAAACTGCCTATTAAGGTTAGATCAGATAATGGACTTGAGTTTGCTTTGAACTCCTTTTATGCTTCTAAAGGGATTATCCACCAACTATCTTATGTGGAAACACCTTAACAAAATTTAGTTGTTGAGAGAAAACAACTGAAGAGGTTTGGAGCCGTAAAAAGGTAAAGTTTTCCCATTTTAAAAGTTTTTGGTTGTGTTTCTTATGTTCCTATTGATTTTGATGCTTGTAGTAAACTTGATGCAAAATCTAAGAACCCGACAGACATGTTGACTAAGGGTGTCACTACTGAGAAGTTGAAGTTGTGAACAGTTTCAAGTGGTCTTCTAGCTTAAGGACAGGAGGATGATTTGTAATGATGAGGGATTATCTTTGGAGGATTGCGGTTAATGTTGGCGATTGTACTAGTCTCCAAGTGGGAGATTTGTTGGGTTTAATGAAGCCTAGTTGTGTTTGATCTGGATTATGTCCCGATCCGAAATAATGTTGTTACAGTTTTTAATGGGATATTTTCTGAGACTTAGTCCATGGAGCGGAGGCTTGGGCCGATAGGCCCAAGCCGTAGCCCATTGTGAATCCTGTGTACAGGATATAAAAACTGTTGTTTTGGAGATTAGGGTTTTTTTTTTTTTTTTTTTTTTTTTTTTTTTTAGAAAGAGAAAAATTGTACTGCTGCACTTTGTATTTTTCCCTGAGAATAATGAAATCCTTGCAACTGCGTGGACTTAGGCAAATTGCCGAATCACGTAAATACTGTCTTGTGTGTGATTGTTTCTCTTTGGCATATATTTTTTCTCTATTTTTGCATCTCACAAGTTTGGGAATTTGTACATATTCCCATCAAAGTGTTCATATTAAAGACATGAAGATTGATCTAAGAAATTAGTGAAAAAAAGATGTTTCATTAAGTCTCTACAGATACTGCTATCGAGACTAAATGAGAAGCTCGATCTATCGAGAATTATGATTTTCAAATTTCCAGATCTGAAATTCGGGTCAAACTTATGTATTTGTTTAAGGTTTCTTTTCTTACAACCGTAGACATATATAAGGCTTATTTTAAAAGCCGTCACACACGGATATAGAGACCTAGAGTTTATTTTTCTCTCTGAAAAGCTACTGCGTTTATACGCCTTAGGATTTTGTAATCAAGTGCTTCCTGGTCTTCATTGCTAATAAAATGAAGAACTTTGTAGCCAATAACATCCATTCAAGTTGTTGGAGTTAGTCATGTACTGGGATCCATGCAAAATGGGTAGTCACAAATTGGAGATTTATGCATCAAAGGAAAGGAGGCTACTACAAGATTAAGTCCAATTGGGTATTGGAGCAAAGGTTCAATTGTAGGTTGGTATTTCAAGATAGGCCAGGGTAGTGGTAAGATTATTTATACTTGTAACCACTTGATTGTTGATTAGTGGATTCTTGGGAGTGGTAACCTAAAAATCACCCCGGTGGGGTTTTTGCCTTGCGAGAAGTTTTCCCCATTTGTCCACAAATCACCGTGTCAATTTAATTTCCGTTGCATTTAGTTTAATTGGTGATTTGTTAGTGCCTTCACGATTTGCATGCAATTTAACCTAATTAATCAACTTGGGTAATTAAATTAATTAAATGGGGTCAAGCTATCTTAGCCCAACAACAATCACGTAAGTTTTCACATTGAAAGGGGAAAAAAAATGAGGATAAGGGTAAAGATCAGCTTTCCACATTGAAAGTTAAGCATTAAGGGAAAGAAAGAATACTTTGCTTCACTCAAAAGGTCATTGAGATTCAAAACCACGCGTGACATGCAAAGCATTCCCAACTTTGCTTGCCTACCCTGCACTAATGGCACATCCTAAGTCCAACCTTCACAAGCATCTCTATCTTTTAGCATGCTTCTCCTTCAAATAAACCCCAAAGCCATGGATTGCAAATCATCGCTGAAGCAGAAGTTCCAGAACAGGCTTTGTCTTAAACCATGGATTCTTTGGTCAAACAACTAAGGTAACTCCGGTTCTTAACTATGAAATACTTTAAGAACTAAATTCTTGAAGATATATGAGATATTCTAAAAATCCGCTCATATGGATTTCTACTTTCTGAATTATCACAAATGTAACTCTCTCACCATCATCACTCATTTATTGGGTTTATAATAAATGTTACAATTTATGATAGTTAAAATATTTTTCTATAAGCTTTGACCTAATGAAAGGGAAGATTTGGACTAATGGCCTTTACTTCATGAGGCGCTGTCTTTATCTGATTATGCTACCCCTTATCTGATTATGCTATTGAATTTGGCAGCAGTTTTTTTGCTGTTAGCTTATTTGCTTAGAGGTAAAAAAGCTAAGTTATTTGCTTGAAGTCAGCTTTATCTCACTTTTAAACAAATAAGCTAGCCAAATGCACATAATTCTCATTAGTTGCATAGGCTGAAAAGCTTCAAATGTTAATAACTAACCAGTTCTATTAGGGGGGGATATTCTGGCATACAACGCCAAAAGACAGAAGAGGCTGGCAACATCAGGGATGGAAGAATACCACCTCAACAGACTCAAAGTTTTAAAGGTAAAATAAATAAATTATATATGGCTACATAAATTACTGCCACATTTGCATTTAAAAACACCAAAACCTTGTGACTTTTTGTTTTGTGGTTTATGTAAAATGTTTTAATATTCTTAGTACCATTGGGCAGTAGTTATAGGCAAAAAAAAAAAAAAAAAAAAAAATTATTTAAAATAGTGACAAATCAGCAAATAAACCTTTTCATAAAAAAATTATTAAAAAAAAATAAAAAAACCAGCAAATAGGCCAAATCAATTAGTTTTAACCTCACCATCCCCTCTCCCCCCCCCCCCCCCCCCCCCCCAACACCGTTTCAGTGGGTAACCACTTTATTGTGTCTATATATATATTCAACTTCTCTTCAATTTTTTACTTCTCATGCCCCTTTTTCCTCTATGAAACTTCACTAGCCTGCCGCCACCGTCAGCCAACAAACGCATTGCCGGAAAAACTGACCTCTATTGTTTTTCCTTCTCAATTGTAGTGCTTGGGATTTTCTTTCTTATATTCTTCTCCTTTGGGGTGAATGTTTGTGTAATTTTGGTGGCTCGAGTAGAGAGGAGGAGAGTAGAGGGGAATGATTATCCTCCATCTTGTTTAAATGTTTTTTAAATCAAGTAAGGGGAGGTGAATAATTAGCATTTTCATAGTTTGTAATTTTGTTAATATGGTAATGGTAAATTTGGTAATTCATTTAGTTAAGCATTCTATACTCTGCTCTCCCTCCAAATCTCTCCAATTTGGGAGAATTAAAAATGAGAGGTTAGAAGAAATTAAAACCCCTCCAAATTCCTCCCTCTCCTCCCTCAAAAAATATCCAAACAAGGTAATTTAACTTACTCTTTCTCCCTCTACTCTACTTCCCTCTACTCCCCATTCGTCCAAACAACCTATTAGTTTTGGTTAGAATCTGTATCTATCTACCCAAGCAACATTGTAACAGTGACTTGAATGGTGCCCACTACAAGTCTATGCCTATGACCCCTTAGTCCCACCGGATGCTCTTCTTCTAATTTTTTTTTAAGACTCTTTATTATGTAATTTTGGATAATACTTATTTCATGAAGGTATCTGTGTGTGAGCAATTAGCAATGTGGGTTTAAAGGTTTTCTCTTAGTTCATTGTTATTGACATCTTTGTGTTTGTTCTCTATATGTTTGTTTAAATTTCCCCAATGAAGAATTTGATGTTGTCCTAAATTATCTTAAGAATTCTTATCATTTTTGTTGTTTGATTTTGGGGTACATGAGAGAGTTTGAATGTTAAAGATGATTATAACTGCTCTGTATTGATTTTGATGTTGGAAAAGTAAGTAGACATGATGGGGACTCTTATGGCAGTTATCACTATATTAGTTACATCGGTTTTGCTAATAAAGGATCTTCTTCCAATTGTTAACTTTGTGTATTTAGCAGTTTCAATTTGTCTCTTTATTCTTCACCAATTGTTTTATTTGTATCAATACTTTGTTTCATAAGTTTGTTCCACCTAAGCAAGAAGGCATGTGCTTGTCATGTGTAATAGGATTTCGTTAAACATAATAGCAAAAATAACACTAGGGTGCAAAGTGTAATGAGTGTGATAGTTTAGGGTGCAAAGTGTACATTCGAATAGTTTAGGATGTAAAATGTAATCTAGTGCATAGTTTAGGGTGGTAAAGTGTAATTTCCCCAAAAAATTAGCACAACCTCAGTGTAAATTTTGATTTGTTTTTCCCTTAGTTTTTCAAAGGGATTTCCTTCCCTTTGTAAATTTGAATTTTTTTTTCTTAGGTTTCTATTTAGGCACTGATCTGTGAGCCTTTGATTTAGAGATATATTCAAACTTTGAAAGGAAGTTTTAGATTATAATTTTTATTGGGTTCCATAAGGGTTTTCAAGTTTAAATTTGATCCAAGTTATAATCACTTAATATGTATACAAATATAATTGAATTACAATAGTCTTTGAGATTGTGTATTTGAAAAGTTTAGGGAAAACTAAAAAATAGGTATGACTTTTTTATGATTCATTTATGGTGGGTTTGTACATTGACATTAGAGTTTGGGAATTCTTAATTTGCAAATTTGAAAATTTTCATTGAGAATGAATTTGGGTCTAATTTAGAGGTGGCTTGGTGTTCTTGAACATAAATTTTGAAATGAACTAGGTCTGATTTGATTATAATTTATTTCATGGTGGGTTTGTGCATTGGGATTAAAATTTTTTATTTTCTCTGCAAATTTGAAATTTATCATTGAGAGAGAGTTGTGGGTTCAGTGAAGTGAATGAAGGGGTTTAAGAAGAACATGGTATTTTGATAATCTTATTTTGGGTTTTAATTTCGTCTTTGCATTAAGTATTTTCAGTTTAGTTGGATATAAAGTTTCATATTCAATTAGACTTGATAAAATAACTGATGTAAGTAATTTTATATTACATTTAAATAATAATATTAAACATTTTTAATGTGCCTTATACATATCATAATACATTTCACACCATTTTAATTCTATTAACAGTGTTATATGAGTGATGCTACAAAAGATTCTATCAACAACTTACCAAGTGAAGAAGATGGTGATTCTGTTAAATTTCAAAAAGTAGGTGATACAAGTGAGGTACAACACACAGCTAAATCTGCAACTATGAAGAACCAAAAAAACTATTCATTGACTTTTGCAGATTAACAAAAGAGGAAGAGGAAACAAAGAATCCTTTAAACTGTTAAAACTTGTGTTACAAATCATTTTTAATCTTTTTTACAATAATGTAATCACCATTAGAAGGTATTCTCTATTGAGTTGAGAATACATTGCTGACCTTACAAAATAAGTGCGAAGGAATAGTTGATGTAATGTATATAATTAAATTCTGAATGGTGTTTGCCATAAAGGCATGTATACTTTTTTTACTAATACATGTATTGCACTATTAGTGTGATGTAGATAGTTTTGATTATGGAATCTATATTGGTTCATTGTTCTGTTTGCTTGCTAAATAAAAGAAAAAAGAGAAACAAAAAATGACTCTTCTGTTGTTAGTATATTTCATTTTAAAAATTTTTAAAAAGTAAATTTAACTCAGCAAAGTTGTTAGGCAAAATAAAAGTTTGTTGCTTAAGAGTCTTTGATTTTTCAATAACTCATTGTGAGAAGATAAAGTGTTTCTTTTAAACAGTTGGAACATATGTTTTATTGTGCAGCGACTGTGGCATTATTACTAATCCAATGGATATTACTTTCTAGAGCAGCTGAAACAGAGACTTTGACAGGTAAGATCTCTTTCTCTTTCTCTCTCTCTCCAATGTGAGTGGCCCATATTGTTGTAATGAATTTTAAAGGGATAGAAGTTTTGAGTATACATTTTTGTTTGAAAACCTTTGAGATTACAATGTATTATAAAGCCACTTAAAACACACAATTCTTGTCAGACTATTGCCGAAGCACACAATTCTTTGTGTTTAAAAGTAAGCATAATATTTTTCCCTTTCAATTAACTTAAAAAAGTTTTTTTGCTACTCATAATTTGTTTCATACTCAGAATGATAAAATTAAGCTATTCTTCAATCGCACAAAGTTCAAACTTTTCTCAGAAACAATACTAATTTTGTTAATGAGAAAGAAAGGAAAAACAACTACAGTACATTATTTGTAAAGGAAAAACCAAACAACCTGACAACCCAATCTGTTATGTGTTAGACACCACCTTTAAAATAAAATACCTGACTATTTTGTTCTAATTCCAGAATTTGATTGATTTCTGTACAGTGTCCATTATGAAGATCTAATGAATGGACACGTATTCTCCTTTCTACAGTATATACACAGTTTGACCAGGGTTAATAAATTAGCAAAAAGTTTTCTTCCTTTTTCAACCATACCTCACACACAAAGGTATAATGTACCTGTTTTAAAACACAGTCTCTACTAGACTATTGGTTCTCCCTATTACTATATTTAGTGGAATATAGTTTTTTATTAAAAAAAAATATAAACTATTATTAGATAAAGGAACCCAATAGTAGGCTATTGAAGATCAATATTGAAATTTGAACACAAACTCTGACTTAAGGAGAAGCTACAACATATTTTTAGATTCCATAATGCTTAATCATGAACAAAGGCCTAAAAATTTGGGTAAACAAAACACATGTTTTATTATTGAGTATATAGAAGCTAATTGGCCTGAATTCAAGCTTGACTCACATGTTTCATCAACCTCAGTGTGTCTAATTTGATATCCCTTTTAGATTTGAATAATTTAATGTTGAAGCATTCCCACTGATTGGATTTGTTAGGACTTAGGAATCGTTATTTTAGGATGCATGTTAACTGATTTTTCTCCAAGGAAAAATTAAGTTAAAACATTGTGATATGACCTTTTTGGCTAATTAGTAAGAGGGTTATTTTTTGCATTTTAAAGTTGTAGCTTATCATGTAAAATTATGCATGACTGTCCCTTCTTAGGCTCATACCACTATATTTTCATTAAGAAAAAAAATGTGCATTTTAGTTTTGCATAAGGATTTTATGACATTCATTTTCTTTTCCCTTAAATTTGATAATAGTTTTCCCTTTTCATCATAGCCTTGATCTGTAGGAGAATATCTCTCTGTCTAGTTGACAATGCAAGGTTTAGAGAGTTTTCAATTGTAATATGAAATGACTCACTGGAGGAATAAATTTCATGTTCTGGAGAATAAAAACTCTCTCATTTGGATTTTCATTTAGAAGAAAATACGCATCTTTAAATGAGGCTCAAAATTCGTGTATGTTTATAAAATAAAAGAAATTTGTGGAATACTTAGAACATTTCCAGCAGCTTCAGTAAATTTTTGTACTGTTTAGAGAATGAACAGTGATATTTAGCTTTTACCTACACACTTTTTCAAATACACTTCCAACAGATTCTCTATCACATTCTCTATCTCATTTAAATATTATTTCTTCATTTATTATTTATTCTTTTTTTAATTATCATTTATTCTTTTTTTAACAATTATATTTTTCAATGAGAAGTGTTATGTTCACAACATTTTACGCAATAATTTTACAACAAAATTTATGTAGAAAATTGTTACTAGTTCTAATTTAAACCTACCACTGAAATTATTTTTTTACTCACCAATATTAACTAATAATAATAATCTGTTACTTAAAATTTATTGTAAAAATATTATTGTAGTATTTTTCAATTAGAATTTTTTATTTTTTATATTATTTTTCATCCTTTCCTTTCATTTTCATCCACCGTTTCATTTCTTTTTTCTTTTTCTTATTTTTCTTTTCCACACAAGACACACAGCCCCCTTCTTTTTATTTTCTTATTCACCTCTCAAGAACATTCCAGACTTTCCAGTGCTTCACATCAGAGAGAGAGAGAGAGAGAGAGAGATCGGCTTGGGCCTCCACCGCTGCTCAGCATCTCCACCGCCGCTCAGCATCTCCACCGCCGCTCGTCGTCCTCCCCACCGATCGGCTTGGGTCAGATCGGCTTGTTTTTTTTTTTTTTTTTTTCATATTTGCTTGTTCTGATTCAACTTTATTTTAAGAATTGGATTTTGTTTTGTGTTTTGTGTTTTGTGTTTGGATTAATTATTTTGCTCATGAACAGGTCTCTCTCTTCTCTTTTTTCTTTTTTTTTTTCTTTTATTTTTCTGATTTCATTTGGTTTATGAGAAAAAAAGAAGCAACGGCAACAGAGTGAATGAGAGAATGAGAGGAAAAAAAAGAAGAAGAAGGAACGGAGAGAATGAGAGAGAGAAAGAAATCTGGGAGAGAGAAAGAATTAATATAATAAGTACTGTTCTAATATTTTATTCAAGAAATTTAATAGTAATGAACAGTAGCCCATCAGACCTGATGGGCTACTGTTCATTAGCAAAAAAAAATCGAGGAATAGAGAAGCTGCTGGAGTAGTGAACAGTAGAGATTTTGAGCAAATATTAGCTATATTTTGGCTATGCATATGCTCCTGGAGATGCTCTTAAGGTACCAGATTCCCATTTTAAAACAAGTTTAATCAAATATTTAATTAGAGAGCACCAAAAAAAAAAAAAATGTAAATTATGTTTGAATTGTGAATTAAATTCATAATTTTTTGATTGCATGATTTAAGAATTGTCATAGTGGCAGTTTAAGTTAAGAATTTATTTGGAATCAGGTGAATAATTCATGTTTATATTATTGTCACATTACATTTGATAGGTTTTACCTACAAGACAAGGTTTTGTTCAGGCAATAACCCAATGTTTATCTCTCTTTCTTTATAATATAATTATTGTTTTCTTATGAGTTGATTTTAATTAAGCTTTTGATTTATAATTAGTTTCCAGAAGCCTTTTCTGTTACCTCTTCTTCATCTACTGCAATTCCAAAAGGTTGTTTATTTAGTTTGAAAAAAATTGGTCTTTTTTGGTTTTTATTTGTTCTGATAAACATGGAATATTTGTGCTTATTGTTTTTAGGCACACAAAACAGTTCGTTTAGGCTATTATCGGATTATCCTCGAACTCAGACTCATGATTTGAATTTTTCACAAAGATAGTGCTCAATGATGGCATTACACATTGAAATAATATGTAGTAGATGCATCTTGATTCAATCAATATAAAGTCCTGTTTTTGCAAAACATGGAAATAATATGTAGTTACCTATCAAAAAAAAAAACATGGAAATAATATGTTGTTGATGCATCTTGATTGAATATGAGAGTAAGATATATTGTATACGTATTTTAGGATATTTCTATAAAATCTACATTTGTTTTATATTGCACTAGATTAATGAGAATTTATTGTTAGTACTGAGTGAAGATCTCATTTATTTGGTTGTTGGTGATGTTTGAGCTCAAATCCTTCTCATTCTAATGAATTATGTGTATTCCTTTGAATATTAGTGCCATAATTT